>NC_091993.1:52269800-52569800 GCF_044704955.1 Pristiophorus japonicus
GGGATTAGAGAGAGAGAGACTGGGGGTGAGAGAGAGAGAGAGAGACTGGGGGAGAGAGAGAGAGACTGGGGATTAGAGAGAGAGAGACTGGGGGTGAGAGAGAGAGACTGGGGATTAGAGAGACTGGGGATTAGAGAGAGAGAGACTGGGGGAGAGAGAGAGAGACTGGGGATTAGAGAGAGAGAGACTGGGGATTAGAGAGACTGGGGATTAGAGAGAAAGAGACTGGGGGAGAGAGAGAGAGACTGGGGATTAGAGAGAGAGAGAGACTGGGGATTACAGAGAGAGAGACTGGGGGTGAGAGAGAGAGAGACTGGGGATTAGAGAGAGAGAGAGAGACTGGGGATTAGAGAGAGAGAGACTGGGGGTGAGAGAGAGAGAGACTGGGGATTAGAGAGAGAGAGAGACTGGGGATTAGAGAGAGAGAGACTGGGGGTGAGAGAGAGAGAGAGACTGGGGGAGAGAGAGAGACTGGGGATTAGAGAGAGAGAGACTGGGGATTAGAGAGACTGGGGATTAGAGAGAGAGAGACTGGGGGAGAGAGAGAGAGACTGGGGATTAGAGAGAGAGAGAGACTGGGGATTAGAGAGAGAGAGACTGGGGGTGAGAGAGAGAGAGACTGGGGATTAGAGAGAGAGAGAGACTGGGGATTAGAGAGAGAGAGACTGGGGGTGAGAGAGAGAGAGACTGGGGATTAGAGAGAGAGAGAGACTGGGGATTAGAGAGAGAGAGACTGGGGGTGAGAGAGAGAGAGAGACTGGGGATTAGAGAGAGAGAGACTGGGGCCGCGTGAGAGAGACTGGTCGGGACAGAGAGATTGGGGAGAGAGAGACTGAGGGTGGAGAGAGAGACTGTGGGAAGAGAGAGACTGAGGGGCAATAGAGACTGGTGGGAGAGATAGCCTGGGGGGAGGGAGACTGGGCGGGAGAGATAGTGACCTTGGGGGAAGAGAGAGAGATAGGGGGAGGGTGAGAGACGGAGAAGGCGAGAGAGAAACTGGGGCGAGAAGGTGGGAGGGGGGAGAGAGACTGGGGGTAGAGAGAGACTGGGGGTGGGAGAGAGACTGTGGGGGAGAGAGAGACTGGACGGGAGAGAGAGAGCCTTGGGGATGTGAGACTGCGTCGAGAGAGAGAGACTGGGGATAGAGAGAGAGAGACTGGGGGTGAGAGAGAGAGACTGGGGGGAGAGAGAGAGAGACTGGGGGTGAGAGAGAGAGACTGGGGGGAGAGAGAGAGCCTTGGGGATGTGAGACTTGGTCGAGAGAGAGAGACTGGGGGTGAGAGAGAGAGGCTGGGGGGGGTTGGAGAGAGCCCGGGAGGGCGTGAGAGTGCGAGGGGGAGAGAGAGACTGAGGGGGAATAGAGATGGGGGGAGAGAGAGACTGCGGGGAGAGAGACTGGGGGGAGTGAAAGACTGTGCGGGGAGACTGAGGAGGAGAGAGAGACATGAGGAGAGACTGGGGTAAAGAGTGAGACTGGGGCGGGGAGAGAGAATAATTGTGGTGAGAGAGAGAGTCTGGTGTTGCGAAAGAGAGAGAGAGACTGGGGGAGAGAATGAGAGAGACTGTACTGGGCTTAGAGAGACTGTGTGGAGAGAGAGACTGCGGGGAGAAAGAGAGAGATTGGGGAGAGAGAGAGAGAGACGGGACAGAGAGAGAGAGAGAGAGAGAGAGAGAGAGAGAGAGAGACTGGGGGAGAGATAGACTGGGGGAAGAGAGAGAGATTGGGGGAGAGAGAGAGAGATTTGGGTGGGGGAGAGAGACTGGGGGGAGAGAGAGACATGGCGGGCGAGAGAGACTTACGTTGGTGGGAGAGACTGGTGGGAGAGAGAGAGACTGGGGGGAGAGAGAGAGAGACTGGAGGGGGTGAGAGAAATGGGGAGAGAGAGAGACAGGAGGGGGTGAAAGAGACTGGAGGGGGTGAGAGAGAGACTGGGGGTGAGTTAAAGAGAGAGATTGGCAGGGAAGAGCTAGACTGGGGGGAAGAGAGAGTGATTGGGGGAGAGAGAGAGAGACGGGGTGGGGGAGAGAGACTGGGATGGTGGATAGAGACTGGAGGAGAGAGACACTGGGGGGAGAGAGACTGGGGGAGAGGGAGACTGTGGGTGGGAGAGAGAGACTGGGGAGAGAGAGAGACATGGCGGGCGAGAGAGACTTGGGTTGGTGGGAGAGACTGGGGGGAGAGAGAGAGAGAGAGACTGGGGGTGAAGAGAGAGATGGGGGAGAGAGACTGGAGGAAAGAGAGAGAGACTGAATGGGGAGAGAGGGATAGAGGGAGAGAGACTGCGGGGAGGGATACGGGGAGGAAGAGAGATTGGGGGGAGAGAGAGACTGGGGCAACTGAGAGACTTGGGGAATGAGAGAGATTAAGGGGAGAGTGAGACTGGGGCAACTGAGAGACTTGGGGAATGAGAGAGATTAGGGGGAGAGTGAGACTGGGGCAACTGAGAGACTTGGGGAATGAGAAAGATTAGGGGGAGAGTGAGACTGGGGCAACTGAGAGACTTGGGGAATGAGAGAGATTAGGGGGAGAGTGAGACTGGGGCAACTGAGAGGCTTGGGGAATGAGAGAGATTAGGGGGAGAGTGAGACTGGGGCAACTGAGAGACTTGGGGAATGAGAGAGATTAGGGGGAGAGTGAGACTGGGGGAAGAGAGAGAGAGAGAGAGATTGGGTGGGGGAGAGAGAGACTGGAGGGAAGTGAGAGACTGGGAGAGAGAGAGAGTTTGGGGGAGAGAGAGAGAGTGACTGGTGGGTTGAGAGACAGAGAGAGAGAGAGAGAGAGAGAGAGACTGGGGCGAGTGTGAGACTGGGGGAAAGAGAGAGAGAGATTGGGGGAGTGAGAGAGACTGGGTGGGACAGAGAGAGACACTGGAAGAAGGGAGAGAGAGACTGGGGGGAAGAGAGAAACTTGGGGTGAGAGACTAGTGTTGTGCAAAGAGACTGGGGGGAGAGAGAAACTTGGGGAAGAGAGACTAGTGTTGTGCAAAGAGACTGGGGGGAGAGAGAGACTGGGAGCAGAGAGAGACTGGGGGAGCGAGAGACTGATGAGAGAGAGAGGGAGACTGGGGATGGATAGAGAGACTGGGGGGAGAGAGAGACTTGGGGTGAGAGACTAGTGTTGTGCAAAGAGACTGGGGGGAGAGAGAGACTTGGGGTGAGAGACAAGTGTTGTGCAAAGAGACTGGGGGAGAGAGAAACTGGGAGCAGAGAGAGACTGGGGGAGCGAGAGACTGATGAGAGAGAGAGGGAGACTGGGGACGGATAGAGAGACTGGGGGGAGAGAGAGACTTGGGGGAGAGACTAGTGTTGTGCAAAGAGACTGGGGGGAGAGAGAGACTTGGGGGTGAGAGACTAGTGTTGTGCAAAGAGACTGGGGGGAGAGAGAGACTTGGGGTGAGAGACTAGTGTTGTACAAAGAGACTGGGGGGAGAGAGAGACTTGGGGTGAGAGACAAGTGTTGTGCAAAGAGAATGGGGGGAGAGAGAGACTGGGAGCAGAGAGAGACTGATGAGAGAGAGAGGGAGACTGGGGACGGATAGAGAGACTGGGGGGGAGAGAGAAACTGGGGGAGAGAGAGACTGTGGGGGAGAGAGAGAGACTGGGGAGGGGAGAGAGAAACTGGGGGAGAGAGAGAGACTGTGGGGGAGAGAGAGACTGAGGAAGGGGAGAGAGAGACTGGGGAAAGAGAGAGACTGGGGGGAAGAGAGACTAGGGTTGGGGAAAGAGACTGGGGAGAGAGACTGGGGGAGAGAGAGACTGGGGCAAGAGAGAAACTGGGGGAGAGAGAGAGACTGTGGGGGAGAGAGAGACTGAGGAAGGGGAGAGAGAGACTGGGGGAGAGAGAGACTGGGGGGAGAGAGAGACTGGGGGAGAGAGAGGCTGGGGAGAGCAAGAGACTGGGGGAAGAGAGAGAATGGCGGGGAGAGAGACGGGGGGAGGGGAGAGGGAGAGTTAGCGGGAAAGAGAGAGACTGGCGGAGAGAGACTAGGGTTCGGGTGAGAGACTGGTGGGAGAGAGAGACTGGGGGAAGAGGGAGAGGGATTGGGGGGGAGAGAGAGAGGCTGCGGGGGGAGAGAGACTGGAGGGGAGAGAGAGAGACTGGGGGGGCAGTGAGGGAGAGACTGGGTTGGGGGGTGAGAGAGACTGGGGACAGTGAGAGAGACTAGGGGGAGAGAGAGAGACTGGAGAGGTGAGAGAGACTGCGGGAGACAGAATGACTGGGAGAGGGGAGAGTGACTGCGGAGGGAGAGAGAGATGGGGGGGAGAGAGAGAGATTGGGGAGAGAGTGAGATTGGAGGTGAGAGAGAGAGAGAGACTGGGGGAGAGAGAAAGACGGGGGAGAGAGAGCGAGAGAGACGGTGGGGGGCAGAGAGAGACTGTGTAGAGAGAGAGACGACGGGGGAGAGAGAGAGACTGGGGAATGAGAGAGACTGGGGGAAAGAGAGAGTCTGGGGGAAAGGGAGAGACTGGGTGGAAAAAGAGACTGGGAGCAGAGAGAGACTGTGGGTGAGAGAGACTGCGTGAGAGAGAGACTGGGGGAGAGAGAGACTGGGGGAGCGAGGAGACTGGGGGGAAGAGAGTGAGACTGGGGGCGGAGAGAGAGATTGGGTGAGGAGAGAGACTGGGGAATGGGAGGGACTGTGGTGGAGAGTGAGACTGGGGGGAGGGAGAGACTGCGGGGGAGAGAGAGACTGGGGGAGGGGATAGAGAGAATGGGGGAGGGGAGAGAGAGAGATTGGGGGAAGAGAGAGACTGGGGGGAAGAGAGTCTTGGGTTGGGGAGAGAGACTGGGGAGAGAGACTGTGGGGAGAGAGAGACTGGGGGTGGGGAGAGAGAGACTTCGGGGGAAAGAGACAGACTGTGGGAGAGAGACTAGGGTTCGGGAGAGAGACTGGTGGGAGAGACTGCGGGGAGAATGAGAGATTGGGGGAGAGAGTGACAGAGAGACTGGGGGATGGGAAGAGAGAGAGAGACTGGATGGAGAAAAAGACTGGGGGAAGAGGGAGAGAGATTGGAGGGGAGAGAGAGAGGCTGCGGGGGCAGAGAGACTGGAGGGGAGAGAGAGACACTGGGGGGGAGAGGAAGACTGAGGGAAAAGAGAGACTGGGGGAGAGTGAGAGAGACTAGGGGGAGCGAGAGAGACTGGAGAGGTGAGAGAGACTGGGGGGACAGAATGATTGGGAGAGGGGAGAGTGACTGCAGAGGGAGAGAGAGACTGGGGGGGAGAGAGAGAGATTGGGGAGAGAGTGAGATGGGGGAGAGACAGAGAGAGAGACTAGGGAAGAGAGAAAGGCGGGGGAGAGTGAGCGAGAATGTCGGGGGCAAAGACAGACTGTGGAGAAAGAGACTGGGGGGAGAGAGAGAGACTAGGGTGGAGACTGGGAGGAGAAAGAGAGCTACTGGGTGGGAGAGAGAGAGTGAGATTGTGGGAGAGAGAGAGAGAAGGAGGGGGGGGAGAGGAATGGGGGCGGGGAGAGACTGGGGAGAGAGAGAGAGACAGGGGGGAAGAGAGACTGGGCGAGAGAGCGAATCTGGGGGAGAGAGACTGGTTGGGGAGAGAGAGATTGGGAAGAGAGAGAGAGACAGGGAGGAGGGGGAAGAGAGACTGGGGAGAGAGAGACTCGGGGGAGAGAGAGACTGGGGGAAGAGAGACTGTGCCGAGAGAGAGAGACTGGGGGGGAGAGAGACTGGGTGGGAGAGAAGGAGACTGGGTGGGAGAGATAGCGACTGGGGGCAGGGAGAGAGACTGGGGCAGAGAGAGAGACTGGGGGGGAGAGAGAGACTGGGGGAGAGAGATGGGGGAAAGAGAGATACTGGGGGAGAGTAAGAGACACTAGGGTGGGAGAGAGAGACTAGAGAGGTGAAAGAGACTCGGGCGGACAGAATGACTGGGAGAGGGGAGAGTGACTGCTGAGGGAGAGAGAGACTTTGGAGAGAGAGAGATTGGGGAGAGAGTGAGATTGGGGGGGAAGAGAAAGAGAGACTGGGGGAGAGAGAAAGATGGGGGAGAGAGAGCGACTGTCAGGGGCAGAGAAAGACTGTGTGGAGAGAGAGACTGGGGGGTGAGAAAGAGAGACTGGCAGGGGAGAGTGAGTGAGAGAAACGGGGAGCAGAGGGAGATTGTGTGGAGAGAGAGATGGCGGGGGGAGGGAGAGACTAGGGGTTGAGAGACTGGGGGTTGAGAGACTGGGGGAGAGAGACTGGGGGTAGAGAGACGGGGGGGAAGAGACTGGGGGAGAGAGACTGGAGGGAGAGGGACTGGGGGGAGAGAGACTGGGGGGAGAGAGACTGAGTGGGAGAGAGAGAGACTGGGTGGGAGAGAGAGAGACTGGGGAGGTGAGAGAGACTGGGGGGACAGAATGACTGCGAGAGGGGAGAGTGACTGCGGAGGGAGAGAGACTGGGGCAGAGAGAGAGACGGGGGGGAGAGAGAGACTGGGGAGAGAGAGAGACTGGGGGGAGAGACAGACTGGGGGAAAGAGAGAGACTGGGGGAGAGTGAGAGAGACTGGGGGAGAGAGAGAGACTGGGGAGGTGAGAGAGACTGGGGGAGAGAGAGAGACTGGGGAGGTGAGAGAGACTGGGGGGACAGAATGACTGCGAGAAGGGAGAGTGACTGCGGAGGGAGAGAGACTGGGGGAGAGAGAGAGATTGGGGAGAGAGTGAGATTGGGGGGAGAGAGAGAGAGACTGGGGAGAGAGAAAGAGCGGGGAGAGAGAGCGAGTGTCAGGGGCAGAGAGAGACTGGGGGCAAGAGAGACTGGGGGGAGAGAGACTGGTAGTAGAGAAACTGGGGGGGGAGAGACTGGGGGTGAGAGACTGGGGGGAGAGAGAATGGGGGAGAGAGACTGGGCGGAGAGAGACTGGGGTGGAAGAGATGGAGAGAGACTAATGATGGAGAGAGAGTCAGAGGAAATGTATTAGCATGGATAGAGAATTGGCTGGCTAACAGAAAGCAGAGAGTCGGGATAAATGGGTCCTTTTCAGGTTGGAAATCGGTGGTTAGTGGTGTGCCACAGGGATCGGTGCTGGGACCACAACTGTTTACAATATGCATAGATCACCTGGAAGAGGGGACAGAGTGTAGTGCAACAAAATTTGCAGATGACACAAAGATTAGTGGGAAAGCGGATTGTGTAGAGGACGCAGAGAGGCTGCAAAGAGATTTAGATAGGTTAAGCGAATGGGCTAAGGTTTGGCAGATGGAATACAATGTCGGAAAATGTGAGGTCATCCACCTTGGGAAAAAAAACAGTAAAAGGAAATATTATTTGAATGGGGAGAAATTACAACACGCTGCGGTGCAGTGGGACCTGGGGGTCCTTGTGCATGAATCCCAAAAAGTTAGTTTGCAGGTGCAGCAGGTAATCAGGAAGGGGAATGGAATGTTGGCCTTCATTGCGAGAGGGATGGAGTACAAAAGCAGAGAGGTCCTGCTGCAACTGTATAGGGTATTGGTGAGGCCGCACCTGGAGTACTGCGTGCAGTTTTGGTCACCTTACTTAAGGAAGGATATACTAGCTTTGGAGAGGGTACAGAGACGATTCACTAGGCTGATTCCGGAAATGAGGGGGTTACCTTATGATGATAGATTGAGTAGACTGGGTCTTTACTCATTGGAGTTCAGAACGATGAGAGGTGATCTTATAGAAACATTTAAAATAATGAAAGGGATAGACAAGATAGAGGCAGAGAGGTTGTTTCCACTGGTCGGGGAGACTAGAACTAGGGGGCACAGCCTCAAAATACGGGGGAGCCAATTTAAAACCGAGTTGAGAAGGAATTTCTTCTCCCAGAGGGTTGTGAATCTGTGGAATTCTCTGCCCAAGGAAGCAGTTGAGGCTAGCTCATTGAATGTATTCAAGTCACAGATAGATAGATTTTTAACCAATAAGGGAATTAAGGGTTACGGGGAGCGGGCGGGTAAGTGGAGCTGAGTCCACGGCCAGATCAGCCATGATCTTGTTGAATGGCGGAGCAGGCTCGAGCGGCTAGATGGCCTACTCCTGTTCTTAATTCTTATGTTCTTATGTTCTTTTGTATGAAAGATAGAGACTGGGGGGAAGAGAGAGACTGGGGGAAAGAGAGAGACTGGGGGAAAGAGAGAGACTGCGGGAAAGAGAGAGACTGGGGGAGAAGAGAGTGAGAGCGACTAAGGGTGGAGAGAGATACTGGGGGAGAGAGACTGAGGGGAAGAGACTGGAGGGGAGGGATACTGGGGGGAAGAGAGACTGGGAGCAGAGAGACGGGGGGAGAGAGAGACTGGGGGAGCGAGAGACTGGGGGAGAGAAAGACTGCGTGAGAGAGAGACTGGGTGAAGAGAGACTGGGGATAGGGAGGGACTGTGGTGGAGAGAGAGACAAGGGGGGGTGGGGGGAGAGACTGGGGGAGGGGAGAGAGAGATGGGGGGAAGAAAGATTGGGGGAGGGGAGAGAGATAATGTGGGAGGGGAGTGATAGACTTAGGGGGAATGAGAGTGACTGGGGGAGAGAGACTAGGTTTCGGGAGAGAGACTGGTGGGAGAGACTGAGGGGAGAGTGAGAGATTGGGGGAGAGAGTGAAAGAGAGACTGGGGGATGGGGAGAGAGATTGCGGTGGACAGAATGAGTGGGAGAGAGGAGAGGGACTGCGGAGGGCGAGAGAGACTGGGGGGGAGAGAGAGAGATTGGGGAGAGAGTGAGATTGGGGGAGAGAGAGAGAGAGAGACTAGGGGAGAGAGGAAGGCGGGGGAGAGAGAGCGAGAGTGTCGGATGCAGAGAGAGACTGTGTGGAGATAGAGACAGGGGGGTGAGTGAGAGAGACTGATAGGGGAGAGAGAGCGAGAGTGACGGGGGGGCAGAGAAAAACTGTGTGGAGAGAGAGTCGGCGGGGGAGAGAGAGACTAGAGGGGAGACTGGGAGGCGAGAGAGAGATACTGGGTGGGAGAGAAAGAGAGTGACTGTGGGGAGAGAGAGAGAAGGAGGGACCGGGGGGGAGAGAGGGATGGGGGCGTGGAGAGAGACTGGGGGGAAGTCGGGGGGGAGAGAGAGAAACGGGGAGGAGGGGGAGAGAGACTGGGGGAAGAGAGAGACTGGGGGGAGAGAGAGAGACTGGGAGGAGGGGGAAAATACTGGGGGAGAAAAAGACCGGGGGCAAGAGAGACTGTGGCGAGAGAGAGAGACTGGGGGGGAGACTGGGTGGGAGAGAGAGAGACTGGGTGGGAGGGAGAGAGACTGGGGCAGAGAGAGAGACTGGGGGGAGATAGAGCGACTGGGGGGAGAGAGAGAGACTGCGGGGAGAGAGAGACTGGGTGGGAGGGAGAGAGACTGGGGCAGAGAGAGACTGGGGGAGAGAGAGACTGGGTGGGAGGGAGAGAGACTGGGGCAGAGAGAGAAACTGGGGGAAGAGAGAGAGACTGGGGGGAGAGAGAGAGACTGCGGGGAGAGAGAGACTGGGGGTGGGAGAGAGAGACTGGGGGAAAAAGAGAGACTGGAGGGGGAGAGAGAGAGAGAGAGACTGGGGGGAGATAGAGAGACTGGGGGCAGAGAGAAACTGGGGGAGAGAGAGACTGGGTGGGAGGGAGAGAGACTGGGGCAGAGAGAGAAACTGGGGGAAGAGAGAGAGACTGGGGAGAGAGAGAGAGACTGCGAGGAGAGAGAGACTGGGGGTGGGAGAGAGAGAGAGACTGTGGGAAGAGAGAGAGACTGGGGGAAAAAGAGAGACTGGAGGGGGAGAGAGAGAGAGAGAGACTGGCGGTAAGAGAGAGAAACTGCAGAGAGAGACTGAGGGGGAGAGAGAGAGGGACTGTGGGGTGAGCGAGAGAGACTGCGGGGGAGACTGGGGGGAGAAAGAGAGGGATTGGGGAGAGAGAGAGACTGGAGAGGATAGAGAGATACTGGGGGGAGAGGGAGAAACTGGGTGGGGGTGAGAGAGACTTGGGGTAGAGAGAGAGACGGGGAGAGAGAGACTGGGGAAAAGTGAGAGAGACTACGGGGAGAGAGAGAGACTGGGAAGGTGAGAGAGACTGTGGGGGACAGAATGACTGGGAGAGGGGAGAGTGACTGCGGAGGGAGAGAGAGATTGGGGGGGCGCGGGCGGGGCGAGAGAGACTGAGGGGAGAGAGAGAGACTGGCAGGGGCGAGAGAGACTGAGGGGGAGAGAGAGAGATTGAGGAGAGAGTGAGATTTGGGGGGGAGAGAGAGATTGGGGGAGAAAGACGGGGAGAGAGGGTGAGGGAGACGGGGGCAGAGAGAGACTGTGTGGAGAGAGAGACTGGGGGGTGAGAGAGAGAGACTGGCAGGGGAGAGAGAGACTAAGCAGGGTGGAGACTGGGAGGAGAGAGAGACGGGGGGAGAGAGACTGGCGAGGGAGAGAGAGAGACTGGGGATTAGAGAGAGAGAGACTGGGGGAGGGGTGAGAGAGACTGGGGGAGAGAGAGAGAGATGGGGGAGGGGTGAGAGAGACTGGGGGGAAGAGAGTGATTGGAAAGTGACAGAGAGACAGTGGGGAAGAGAGACTGGGCGAGAGAGAGAGAGACTGGGGGAGAGAGACTGGCGGGGGAGAGAGAGAGTGAGACAGGGGATGGTGAGAGAGAGACTGGGGGAGAGAGACTGGCGAGGAGAGAGAGAGAGACTGGGGGAGAGAGAGAGAGACTGGGGGAGAGAGAGAGAGACTGGGGATTAGAGAGAGAGAGACTGGGGGAGAGAGAGAGAGACTGGGGGAGAGAGAGAGAGACTGGGGGAGAGAGAGAGAGACTGGGGGAGAGAGAGAGAGACTGGGGAGAGAGAGAGAGACTGGGGGAGAGAGAGAGAGAGACTGGGGGAGAGAGAGAGACTGGGGGAGAGAGAGAGAGAGACTGGGGGAGAGAGAGAGAGACTGGGGGAGAGAGAGAGACTGGGGAGAGAGAGAGAGACTGGGGGAGAGAGAGACTGAGGGGAGAGAGAGACTGAGGGGAGAGAGAGACTATGGGGAGAGAGAGAGACTGTGGGGAGAGAGAGACTATGGGGAGAGAGAGACTGAGGGGAGAGAGAGACTGTGGGGAGAGAGAGACTGAGGGGAGAGAGAGACTGTGGGGAGAGAGAGACTGTGGGGAGAGAGAGACTGTGGGGAGAGAGAGACTGTGGGGAGAGAGAGACTGTGGGGAGAGAGAGACTGTGGGGAGAGAGACACTGTGGGGAGAGAGAGACTGAGGGGAGAGAGAGACTGTGGGGAGAGAGAGACTGGGTGGGAGGGAGAGAGACTGGGGCAGAGAGAGAAACTGGGGGAAGAGAGAGAGACTGGGGGGAGAGAGAGAGACTGCGGGGAGAGAGAGACTGGGGGTGGGAGAGAGAGAGAGACTGTGGGAAGAGAGAGAGACTGGGGGAAAAAGAGAGACTGGAGGGGGAGAGAGAGAGAGAGAGACTGGGGGTAAGAGAGAGAAACTGCGGAGAGAGAGAGATAGACTGAGGGGGAGAGATAGAGGGACTGTGGGGTGAGCAGAGAGACTGCGGGGGAGACTGGGGGGAGAAAGAGAGAGATTGGGGAGAGAGAGAGACAGGAGAGGATAGCGAGATACTGGAGGGAGAGGGAGAAACTGGGTGGGGGTGAGAGAGACTTGGGGTAGAGAGAGAGACGGGGAGAGAGAGACTGGGGAAAAGTGAGAGAGACTACGGGGAGAGAGAGAGACTGGGAAGGTGAGAGAGACTGTGGGGGACAGAATGACTGGGAGAGGGGAGAGTGACTGCGGAGGGAGAGAGAGATTGGGGGGCCGCGGGCGGGGCGAGAGAGACTGAGGGGGAGAGAGAGAGACTGGCAGGGGCGAGAGAGACTGAGGGGGAGAGAGAGAGATTGAGGAGAGAGTGAGATTTGGGGGGGAGAGAGAGACTGGGGGAGAAAGACGGGGGAGAGAGGGTGAGGGAGACGGGGGCAGAGAGAGACTGTGTGGAGAGAGAGACTGGGGGGTGAGAGAGAGAGACTGGCAGGGGAGAGAGAGACTGAGCGGGGTGGAGACTGGGAGGAGAGAGAGAGAGACGGGGGAGAGAGATGGACGCGGGGAGAGAGAGACTGGGGGGGAGAGAGAGAGACGGGGTGAGGGGTGAGAGAGACTGGGGGGAAGAGAGTGATTGGAAAGTGATAGAGAGACAGTGGGGAAGAGAGACTGGGCGAGAGCGAGAGAGACTGGGGGAGAGAGACTGGCGAGGGAGAGAGAGAGACTGGGGATTAGAGAGAGAGAGACTGGGGGAGGGGTGAGAGAGACTAGGGGAGAGAGAGAGAGATGGGGGAGGGGTTTGAGAGACTGGGGGGAAGAGAGTGATTGGAAAGTGATAGAGAGACAGTGGGGAAGAGAGACTGGGCGAGAGAGAGAGAGACTGGGGGAGAGAGACTGGCGGGGGAGAGAGAGAGAGAGACAGGGGATGGTGAGAGAGAGACTGGGGGAGAGAGACTGGCGAGGAGAGAGAGAGAGAGAGACTGGGGGAGAGAGAGAGAGACTGGGGGAGAGAGAGAGAGACTGGGGGAGAGAGAGAGACTGGGGGAGAGAGAGAGAGACTGGGGGAGAGAGAGACTGTGGGGAGAGAGAGACTGTGGGGAGAGAGAGAGACTGTGGGGAGAGAGAGACTGTGGGGAGAGAGAGACTGTGGGGAGAGAGAGACTGAGGGGAGAGAGAGACTGTGGGGAGAGAGAGACTGTGGGGAGAGAGAGACTGTGGGGAGAGAGAGACTGCGGGTAGAGAGAGACTGTGGGGAGAGAGAGACTGTGGGGAGAGAGAGACTGAGGGTAGAGAGAGACTGTGGGGAGAGAGAGACTGAGGGGCAATAGAGACTGGTGGGAGAGATAGGCTGGGGGGAGGGAGACTGGGAGGGAGAGATCGTGACTGGGGGAAGAGGGAGAGAGACAGGGAGAGAGAGAGATGGGGAGCGAGAGAGACGGGGGGAGGGGAGAGATTGCGGGGAGAGAGAGACTGCGGGGAGAGAGAGACTGGGGGGAGAGAGAGACTGGGTGGGAGAGAGAGACTGCAGGGAGAGAGAGACTGGGGGAGAGAGAGACTGGGGGGAGAGAGAGACTGGGTGGGAGAGAGAGACTGCAGGGAGAGAGCGACTGGGGGAAGGGAGGGAGAGACTGGGGGGAGAGAGAGACTGTGGGGAGAGAGAGATTGGGGGGAGAGAGAGACTGCGGCAAGAGCGAGACTGGACGGGAGAGAGAGAGCCTTGGGAATGTGAGACTGGGGTCAGAGAGAGAGACTGGGGGTAGAGAGAGAGAGACTGGGAGAAGAGAGAGACACTGGGGGAAAAAGAAAGACTGGAGGGGGAGAGAGAGAGAGAGAGACTGGCGGTAAGAGAGAGAAACTGCGGAGAGAGACTGAGAGGGAGAGAGAGATGGACTGTGGGGTGAGCGAGAGAGACTGCGCGGGAGACTGGGGGGATAGATAGAGAGATTGGGGGGAGAGAGAGACTGGGGAGGAGAGAGAGATACTGGGGGGAGAGGGCGAGATTGGGTGGGGGTGAGAGAGACCTGGGGTGGAGAGAGCGACTGGGGGGAGAGAGACACTGGGGGAGAGTGAGAGAGACTACGGGGAGAGAGAGAGACTGAGGAGGTGAGAGAGACTGGGGGGGACAGAATGACTGGGAGAGGGGAGAGTGATTGCGGAGAGAGAAAGAGACTGGGGGAGAGAGAGATATTGGGGTGAGAGTGAGATTGGGGGGGGAGGGAGAGATAGACTGGAGAGAGAGAAAGACGGGTGAGAGAGAGCGAGAGTGTCGGGGGCAGAGAGAGACTGTGTGGAGAGAGAGATGGCGGGGGAGAGAGAGAGAGAGACTGGCGAGACTGGGAAGAGAGAGAGAGAGAGACTGGGTGGTAGAGAGAGAGGCTGGGGGAGAGAGAGAGACTGGGGGGAGAGAGAGACTGGGGGGAGAGAGAGAGAAACTGGGGGGAGAGAGAGACTGGGGGGAGAGAGAGAAACTGGGGGGAGAGAGAGACTGGGGGGAGAGAGAGAGACTGGGGGGAGAGAGAGACTGGGGGGAGAGAGAGAGACTGGGGGGAGAGAGAGACTGGAGAGGAGAGAGAGATACTGGGAGAGATGGAGAGACTTCGTGGAGGTGAGAGAGTCTTGGGGTGGAGAGAGAGACTGGGGAGAGAGAGAGACACTGGGGGAGAGTGAGAGAGACTGGGGGGAGAGAGACACTGGGGGAGAGTGAGAGAGACTACGTGTAGAGAGAGAGACTGGGGAGATGAGAGAGACTCGGGGGGACAGAATGACTGGGAGAGGGGAGAGTGATTGCGGAGGGAGAGAGAGACTGGGGAGAGAGAGAATCGGGGAGAGTGAGACTGTGGGAGAGAGAGAGACTGGGGAGGTGAGCGACCCTGGGGAGGAAAGAATGACGAGAAGAGTGACTGCGGAGGGAGAGAGAGATTGGGGGGCGGGGGCTGGGAGAGAGAGAGTGAGGTGGAGAGAGAGAGAGATTGAGGAGAGAATGAGATTGGGGGGGCAGAGAGAGACTGAGGGAAAGAGAAAGACGGGGAGAGAGGGTGAGGGAGACGGGGGCAGAGAGAGACTGTGTGGCGAGAGAGACTGAATGGGGTGGAGACTGGGAGGAGAGAGAGACTGGCGGGGGGGAGAGAGAGAGATGGGGGGAGAGATGGAGGCGGGGAGGGAGAGACTGGGGGGAGAGAGAGAGAGATGGGGGAGGGGTGAGAGAGACTGGGGGGAAGAGAGTGATTGGAAAGTGATAGAGAGACAGAGGGGAAGAGAGACTGGGCGAGAGCGAGAGAGACTGGGGGAGAGAGACTTGCGGGAGAGAGAGAGAGAGACGGGGGGTGGTGAGTTAGAGACTGGGAGAGAGAGAGAGACTGGGAGGAGAGAGAGACTGCGGGGAGAGAGAGACTGGGGGGAAGAGAGACTGGGGGGAGAGAGAGAGTCGGGGAGGGGAAAGAGACTGGGAGCGAGAGAGAGAGAGGCTAGGGAAAGCGGGGGAGAGAGACTGGAGGGGAGAGAGAGACTGGGCGGGCGAGACAGATCCTTGGGGGATGTGAGACTGGGGCGAGAGAGAGAGACTTGGGGTTAGAGAGAGAGAGACTGGGGTTGAGAGAGAGAGCCCGGGGGGGGGGCGGGAGTGAGACCGGGGGCCGGGAGAGAGACTGGGGGTGAGAGCGGACGAGAGATTGGGGCGGGAGCGGGAGAGAGATTGGGGGGGGGGATAGAGAGACTGGGGTGAGGAAATACTGTAGGGGGAGAGAGAGACTGAGGGGGAGAGAGAGACATGGGGAGAGACTGGGTTGGGAAGAGAGAATAATTGTGGGGAGAGAGAGAGAGAGAGAATGGGGTGTGGGAGAGAGAGAGAGCGACTGCGGGGAGAGAGAGATAGACTGGGGAGAGGGGGAGAGAGACAGGAGAGCGAGAGAGAGAAAAAGAGAGAGAGAGAGAGAGAGAGTGTCTGGGGGAGAGATAGACGGCGGGTAAGAGAGAGAGATTGGGGAAGAGAGAGAGACTGGGGTGGTGGAGAGAGAGACTGGGGAGAGAGAGAGACATGGCAGGCAAGAGAGTTGGATTGGTGGGAGAGACTGGGGGGAGAGAGAGAGACTGGGGGGAGGGAGAGACTGGGGGGAAGAGAGAGAGAGAGAGATTGGGGGGAATAGGGTGAGATTGGGTGGCGAAGAAAGAGACTGGAGGGAAGAGAGAGACTGGGAGAGAGAGAGAGTTTGGGGAGAAAGAGAGAGAGAGACAGTGGGGGATGTGAGACAGAGAGAGAGAGAGAGAGAGAGAGAGACTGGGGCGAGAGTGAGACTGGGGGGAAGAGAGAGCGAGATTGGGGGGGCTAGAGAGAGACTGGGTGGGAGACTCGGTGAGAGAGAAAGAGACTGGGGGAAGAGAGAGACCGGAGAAGTGGAGAGAGAGACTGGGGGAAGAGAGAGACTGGGGGGAGAGTGAGACTGGGGGAAGAGAGAGACTGGGGGGAGAGAGAGACTGGGGGAAGAGAGAGACTGGGGGGAGAGTGAGACTGGGGGAAGAGAGAGACTGGGGGGAGAGTGAGACTGGGGGAAGAGAGAGACTGGGGGGAGAGTGAGACTTGGGAGAGAGAGACTAGTGTTGGGGAGAGAGACTGTGGTGAGAGAGAGAGACTGGGGGTTAGAGAAAGAGAGACTGGGGGTGAGAGGGAGAGCGTGAGGCCGCGTGAGAGAGACTGGGTGGGACAGAGAGATTGGGGGGAGAGATAGATAGGGGAGAGCGAGACTGGGCGGGAGAGATAGTGACGGGGGGGAGTGAGAGAGAGACGGGGACAGAGAGAGATGGGGAGGGGAGAGAGAGACTGGGGCAAGAAGGGGGGTGGGGGAAGAGAGACTGAGAGGGAGAGAGAGACTGTGGGGAGAGAGAGACTGGGGGGAAGAGAGACTGAGGGGTGGAGAGAGACTGCGGGGAGAGAGAGACTGAGGGGGAATAGTGACTGGGGGGAGAGATAGACTGGGGAGAGTGAGACTTTGCGGGAGAGATAGTGACAGGGGGGAGTGAGAGAGAGACAGGGAGAGAGAGAGATGGGAGAGGGGAGAGAGAGACTGGGGCGAGAAGAGGGGTGGGGGGTGTGAGACTGGGGGGGGGGAGAGAGAGACTGGGGAGAGAGAGAGACTGGGGGGGAAAAGAGACTGGGGGGAGAGAGAGACTCGGGGAGGGGAAAGAGAGACTGAAGCGAGAGAGAGAGAGGCTGGGGGAGGTGGGGGAGAGAGACTGGGGGGGAGAGAGAGACTGGGCGGGTGAGACAGAGCCTTGGGGAATATGAGACTGGGGCGAGAGAGAGAGACTTGGGGTTAGAGAGAGAGAGACTGGTGGTGAGAGAGAGAGCCCGGGGGGTGGGAGAGAGACTAGGGGCGGAGCGGGAGAGAGATTGGAAGGGGAGCGGGAGAGAAATTGGGGGGGGGGGAAATAGAGAGACTGGGGCGAGTGAAATACTGTGGGGGGAGAGAGAGACATGGGGAGAGACTGGGGTAAAGAGTGAGACTGGGTCGGGGAGAGAGAATAATTGTGGGGAGAGAGAGACTGGGGTGTGGGAGAGAGAGAGAGCGACTGCGGGGAGAGAGAGATAGACTGGGGAGAGCGAGAGAGAGAGAGAGAGAGAGAGTCTGGGAGAGAGATAGACGGCGGGTAAGAGAGAGAGAGATTGGGGGGAGAGAGAGAGAGACTGGGATGGTGGAGAGAGACTGGGATGATGTAGAGAGACTGGGGGGGGGGGAGAGAAACTGGGGAGAGACAGAGACATGGTGGGCGAGAGAGACTTGGGTTGGTGGGAGAGACTGGGGATAGAGAGAGAGACTGGGGGGAGAGAGAGAGACTGGGGGAGAGAGAGAGGCTGGGGGAGAGAGATACTGTGTGGAAAAGGAGACTGGAGTGGAGGGAGAGAGAATGGCGGGGGAGAGAGAGACTGGGGAGAGAGAGAGAGAGACTGGAGGTGGGTGAGAGAGACTGAAGGGGGTGAGAGAGAGAGACAGGGATGTGAGAGAGAGAGAGAGACTGGCGGGGGAGTGATAGACTGGGGGGAAAAGAGTGAGAGATTGGGGTAGAGAGATAATGGGTTGGGGGGTAGAGACTGGGATATTGGAGAGAGACTGGGGGGAGAGAGAAAGACTGGGGGGAGAGTGTGACTTGGGGGAGAGAGACTTGTGTTGGGGAGAGAGACTGTGGGGAGAGAGAGAGACTGAGGGTTAGAGAAAGAGAGACTGGGGGTGAGAGGGAGAGCGTGAGGCCGCGTGAGAGAGACTGGGTGGGACAGAGAGATTGGGGGAGAGAGAGACTGAGGGGTGGAGAGAGACTACGGGGAGAGAGAGACTGAGGGGGAATAGTGACTGGGGGGACAGATAGACTGGGGAGAGCGAGACTGGGCGGGAGAGATAGTGACAGTGGGGAGTGAGAGAGAGATGGGGAGAGAGAGAGATGGGAGAGGGGAGAGATAGACTGGGGCGAGAAGGGGGTGGGGGGAGAGAGACTGAGGGGGAGAGAGAGAGACAGGTGTGAGAGAGAGACTGGGGGGGAGAAAGATGCTGGGCAGGCGAGACAGAGCCTTGGGGGATGTGAGACCGGGGCGAGAGAGAGAGACTTGGGGTTAGAGAGAGAGAGCCCGGGGGGGCGGGAGTGAGACCGAGGGGGAGCAGGAGAGAGACTGGGGGGGAATAGAGAAGCTGGGGCGAGTGAAATACTGTGGGGGGAGAGAGAGACTGAGGGGGAGAGAGAGACATGGGGAGAGACTGGGGTAAAGAGTGAGACTGGGTCGGGGAGAGAGAATAATTGTGGTGAGAGAGAGAGAGAGGCTGGGGTGTGGGAGAGAGAGAGATAGATTGGGGAGAGGGAGAGAGAGACAGGAGAGCGAGAGAGAGAAAGAGAGAGAGAGGGAGAGAATCTGGGGAGAGATAGACGGCGGGTAAGAGAGAGAGAGATTGGGAGAGAGAGAGAGAGACTGGGGTGGTGGAGAGAGACTGGGATGATGTAGAGAGACTGAGGGGGGAGAGAGACTGGGGAGAGACAGAGACATGGTGGGCGAGAGAGACTTGGGTTGGTGGGAGAGACTGGGGATAGAGAGAGAGACTGGGGGGAGAGAGAGAGACTGGGGGAGAGAGAGAGGCTGGGTGAGAGAGATACTGTGTGGAAAAGGAGATTGGGGTAGAGGGAGAGAGACTGGCGGGGGAGAGAGAGACCTGGGAGAGAGAGAGAGACAGAGACTGGTGGGGGATTGATAGACTGGGGGGAAAAGAGTGAGAGATTGGGGGAGAGAGAGAGATAATGGGTTAGGGGAGAGAGACTGGGATGGTGGAGAGAGACTGGGGGGAAAGAGAGAGACTGGGGGGAGGGAGAGATTGGAGAGCAAGAGAGACTGGGGGGAGGGAGAGATTGGAGAGCGAGAGAGACTAGGTGTGGAGAGAGACTGGGGGGAGAGAGAGAGACTGGGGGGAGGGAGAGATTGGAGAGTGAGAGAGACTAGGTGTGGAGAGAGACTGGGGGGAGAGAGAGAGACTGGGGGGAGGGAGAGATTGGAGAGCGAGAGAGACTAGGTGTGGAGAGAGACTGGGGGGAGAGAGAGAGACTGGGGGGAGGGAGAGATTGGAGAGCGAGAGAGACTAGGTGTGGAGAGAGACTGGGGGGAGAGAGAGAGACTGGGGGGAGGGAGAGAGACTGGGGGGAGGGAGAGATTGGAGAGCGAGAGAGACTAGGTGTGGAGAGAGACTGGGGGGAGAGAGAGAGACTGGGGCGAGGGAGAGATTGGAGAGCGAGAGAGACTAGGTGTGGAGAGAGACTAGGTGTAGAGAGAGACTGGGGGGAGAGAGAGAGACTGGGGGGAGGGAGAGATTGGAGAGCGAGAGAGACTAGGTGTGGAGAGAGACTGGGGGGAGAGAGAGAGACTGGGGGGAGAGAGAGAGACTGGGGGGAGAGAGAGACATGACGGGCGAGAGAGACTTGGATTGGTGGGAGAGACTGGGGGGAGGGAGAGAGACTGGGGGGAGGGAGAGAGGCTGGGGGGAGGGAGAGACTGGAGAGCGAGAGAGACTAGGTGTGGGGAGAGACTGGGGGGAGAGAGAGAGACTGGGGGGAAAGAGAGACTGGAGAGCGAGAGAGACTAGGTGTGGGGAGAGACTGGGGGGAGAGAGAGAGACTGGGGGGAAAGAGAGACTGGAGAGCGAGAGAGACTAGGTGTGGAGAGAGACTGGGGGTGGGGGGAGAGATTGGGGGTAGAAAGACTGGGAGGGGGAAAGAGAGAGACTGGGGGTGAAGAGAGAGATGGGGGGAGACTGGGGGAGACTGGGGGAAAGAGAGAGAGACTGAGTTGGGAGAGAGAGACTGGGGGTGGGAGAGCGACTGAGGAGGAGAGAGACTGGGGGAGCGAGAGACTGGGGCGACTGAGAGAGTGGGGGGTGAGAGAGATTAGGGGGAGAGTGAGACTGGGGGGAAGAGAGAGAGAGAGAGAGAGATTGGGGGGAATAGAGAGAGACTGGGTGGCGGAGAGAGAGACTGGAGGGAAGAGAGAGACTGGGGGGAGAGAGAGAGTTTGGGGAGAGAGAGAGAGAGATTGCGGGGGCTAGAGAGATACTGGGTGGGAGACTCGGTGAGGGAGAGAGAGACTGGGGGAACAGAGAGACCGGAGGATTGAAGAGAGAGGCTGGGGGGTAGAGAGAGACTTGGTGGAGAGAGACTAGTGTTGGGCAGAGAGACTGTGGGGAGAGAGAGACTGTGGGGAGAGAGACAGACAGGGGGCAGAGAGACAGAGAGAGACTGGGGGGAGAGAGAGTGACTGGGGGGAGACTGGGGGGAGAGAGAGAGAGTGGGTGGGAGCGAGAGAAACTTTGAGAGAGAGAGAGTCTGGGGGTGAGAGAGAGAGAGACGGGGAGGGGGTAGGGGAGAGCGAGACTGGGGTGGAGAGTGAGAGACTGGAGGGAGGCGAGGAAAGAGACTGGTGGTAGAGAGAGACATGGGGAGAGAGAGAGACTGGGGGGAGAGAGTCAGGGGGGAGAGAGACTGGGGAGAATAGAAAGACATGGGGAGAGACTGGAGGTGAAAGAGTGAGACTTGGGGGCAGGTAGTTGGGAGAGAAAGAGAGACTGGGGGAGAGAGAGAGGGTGAGAGAGACTGGGGTGGGCTTCGAGAGACTGTGTGGAGAGAGAGAGACTGGGGGGGAGAGAGAGTGATTGTGGAGAGAGAGAGAGACGGGAGAGAGAGAGAGAGAGAGAGAGAGAGTCTGGGGGGAGAGAGTGAGAGAGACTGCAGTGGGGAGAGAGAGACTGGCAGAGAGAGAGACTGGGGGGAGAAAGAGAGGTGGGTGGAGAGAAAGAGACTGGCGAGGGAGAGAGAGAGCCTTGGATGGGGAGACAGAGAGACAGGAGGGGGAGGGAGAGAGAAGCTGTGGGGAGAGAGAGAGACTTTTGGGGGAAATTGAGGCTAAGGGGAGAGAGAGACTGGGCGGGAGAGAGAGATTGGGCAGGAGCGAGAGGCACTGAGGGGGAGAGAGAGAGACTGGGGTGGAGAGAGAGAGACTGGCGGAGAGAGAGAGAGAGAGACTGTGTGGGGAGAGAAGGGGGTGGAGAGAGAGAGAATGGCGAGGGAGAGAGAGAGAGAGCCTGGGATGGGGAGTCAGAGAGACAGAAGGAGAGGGAGAGAGAGGCTGTGGGGAGAGAGAGAGACTTGTGGGGAGAGAGTGAGACTGGCAGCGGGTGAGAGACTGGGGGGAGGGAGAGACTGGGGTGGGGCAGTGAGAGTCTGGGGGGAGAGAGACAGAGACTCGGGGGAGAGGAAGAGACTGGGGGTGCGGTGAGAGAGACTGGGGAGTAGAGAGAGAGATTGGGGAGGTGAGAGAGCCTGGGGGGGACAGAGAGACTGGGGGAGGGGAGAGTGACTGCGGGGGTAGAGAGAGACAGTGGGGGGAGAGAGAGACTGAGATGGAGTGAGAGAAATTTGGAAAGAGAGAGCGAGAGACTGGGAGGAGAAAGAGAGACTGGGGGGAGAGAGAGCAAGAGAGACGAGGGTGGCAGAGAGAGACAGTGTGGAGAGAGAGTCTCGGGGGAGAGAGAGAGACGGGCAGGGGAGAGACAGACTGGGGAGAGAGAGAGACTGAGGGGGAGAGAGAGAGGGACTGGGGTGAGAAAGAGAGAATGCGGGGGAGAGAGAGAGATGGGCAGGGGAGAGACAGACTGGGGAGAGAGAGAGACTAAGGGGGAGAGAGAGAGGGACTGGGGTGAGAAAGAGAGAATGCGGGGGAGAGAGAGACTTTCAGTGGAGAGAGAAAGAGAAAGAGAGAGAGACTGGGCAGGAGAGCTAGAGATTGCGGGGGGAGAAATAGACGGGGTGAGAGAGACTGCGGGGGAGACAGGGGAAGAGAGAGAGACTGCTGGGGGAGAGAGAAGAGCCTGGGGTTTAGAGAGAGAGAGAGACTGGGGTTTTGAGAGAGATAGAGACTGGGGTTTTGAGAGAGATAGAGACTGGGGTTTTGAGAGAGATAGAGACTGGGGTTTTGAGAGAGATAGAGACTGGGGTTTTGAGAGAGAGACTGAGGAGGAGAGAGGGAGTCTGGGGATTAGAGAGAGATAGAGACTGGGGGTGAGAGAGAGAGAGTCTGGGGTTTAGAGAGAGAGAGAGACTGGGGTTTAGAGAGAGATAGAGTCTGGGGTTTAGAGAGAGAGAGAGACTGGGTGTGAGAGAGATAGAGTCTGGGGTTTAGAGAGAGAGACTGAGGAGGAGAGAGAGAGTCTGGGGTTTAGAGAGAGAGAGAGACTGGGTGTGAGAGAGATAGAGTCTGGGGTTTAGAGAGAGAGAGAGTCTGGGGTTTAGAGAGAGATAGAGTCTGGGGTTTAGAGAGAGAGAGAGACTGGGGTTTAGAGAGAGAGAGAGACTGGGTGTGAGAGAGATAGAGTCTGGGGTTTAGAGAGAGAGACTGAGGAGGAGAGAGAGAGTCTGGGGTTTAAAGAGAGAGAGAGACTGGGGTTTAGAGAGAGAGAGAGACTGGGTGTGAGAGAGAGAGCCTCGGGGGGGCCGTGAGAGAGACTGGGCAGGACAGAGAGATTGGGGGTGGGAGAAAGAGACTGAGGAGTGGAGAGAGAGACGGGGTGAGGGGAGAGAGAGACTGAGGGCGAAGAAAGACTGCGGGGAGAGAAACTGGGGGGAGCAAGAAACTCGCGGGGTGGGGAGAGACTGGGGGAGAGAGAGACTGGAGGAGAGAGAGACTGGGGGAAAGAGAGAGAGAGAGATTGGGGGCAGAGAGAGAGAGAGACTTAGGTAGGGGAGAGAGAGACTGGGGGCGAGAGAGAGAGGGGGAGACTGTGTGTAGAGAGAGACTGGGTAGAGAGAGAGAGACTGACGTGGGAGAGAGAGAGACTGGGATGGGGAGAGTGAGAGAATGCGGGGGGAGAGGGAGGCTTGGGGGGAGAGAGCGAGACTTGGTGGGTAGAGGGAGACTGGGGGAGAGAGAGATAGATTGGGGGGGAGAGAGAGACTGTGGGGGAGAGAGAGACTGTGGGGGAGAGAGAGACTGTGGGGGAGAGAGAGACTGGGAGAGAGAGAGAGACTGGGGGGAGAGAGAGACTGTGGGGGAGAGAGAGACTGTGGGGGGGCAGAGAGAGACTGGGGGGAGAGAGAGACTGGGGGTAGAGAGAGACTGGGTGGAGGGGAGAGAGATTGGTGGGAAGAGGTGGAAAGATTTGGGGGAGAGAAAGAGCGCCTGCTGGGAGAGAGAGAGAAAGAGAGAGAGAGAGACTGGACGGGGGTGGGGCAGAGAGACTGGGGGAGAGAGATTGGGTGGAGAAAGAGAGAGAGAGAGACTGGGCAGGGGGGAGGAGAGAGACTGCGAGAGAGAGAGAGGGAGAGACTGGTGGGGAGAGAGAGTGACTAGGATGGAGAGAGAGAGAGACTAGGGGGAGAGAGAGAGAGAGACTGGCGGGAGAGTGAGAGATTGGGGAGGTGAGAGAGACTGGGGAGGCAGAGAGACTGGGGGAGGGGAGAGTGACTGCGGAGCGAGAGAGAGAGACTGGCGGAGAGATGGACTGAGGGTGAGAGTGAGAGATTGGTGGAGAGAGAGAGAGAGAGAGACTGGGGGTTTGGGGTGAGAGAGAGACTGGGGGGGGGGGGTGGGAGAGAGAGAGCCTGAGGGGAGAGAGAGTAAGAGAGGCGGGGGTGGCAGAGAGAAACAGTGTGGACAGAGAGTCTGGAGGGGATAGAGAGAGATTGGGGGGATAGAGAGACGGGGTGAGAGAGACTGCGGGGGTGATGGGGGGAGAGAGAGAGACTGAGGGGAGAGAGAGTGAAACTGGGGGAGAGAGAGAGAGAGACTGGGGTGGGCCGAGAGAGCCTGGCGGGTAGAGAGAGAGACTGGGTGGGGAGAGAAAGGCTGGGGCGGGGGTGGAGAGAGAGGCTGGGAGTTGGGGAGAGGGAGAGACTGGGGGAAAGAAAGAGAGACTGGGGGAGAGAGAGAAACTGGGCAGAGAGAGAGACTGGGGAGAGAGAGAGAGACTGGGGGAGAGAGAGAGACTGGGGGGAGTGAGAGAGAGACTGGGGGAGAGAGAGAGACTGGGGGGAGAGAGAGAGACTGCGGAGGTGAGAGAGACTGGCTGGAACAGAGAGACTGGGGGAGGGGAGAGACTGAGGGGGAGAGAGAGACACTGTGGGGAGAGAGAGACGAGGGCAGGGAGAGAGAGACAGGGAGGAGGGGGGAGAGAGAGAGAATGGGGGGTGAGATGTGGAGATAGACTGAGGCGAGAGAGAGTCTGGGGGGTAGAGAGAGAGACTGTGGGGAGAGAGAGACGGAAGGCAGGGAGAGAGAGACAGGGAGCAGAGGGGGGAGAGAGATAGACTGGGGGCTAAGGGGGAAGATAGACTCAGGGGAGAGAGAGACTGGGGGTGTGAGAGAGAGACTGGGCAGAGAGAGAGAGAGACTGGGGAGAGAGAGAGATTGGGGGGTGGAGAGACTGGGGAGAAGAGAGAGAGACTGGGGGAGAGAAAGAGACTGGGGGAGAGAGAGAAACTGGGCAGAGAGAGAGAGAGACTGGGGAGAGAGAGAGAGATTGGGGGGTAGAGAGACTGGGAGAAGAGAGAGAGACTGGGGGAGAGAGAGAGACTGGGGGAGAGAGAGAAACTGGGCAGAGAGAGAGAGAGAGAGTGACTGGGGAGAGAGAGAGACTGGGGGAGAGAGAGAGAGACTGGGCAGAGAGAGAGAGAGAGAGAGAGAGAGACTGGGGAGAGAGAGAGAGATTGGGGGATAGAGAGACTGGGGAGAAGAGAGAGAGACTGGGGGGTAGAGAGAGACTGGAAGGGAGAGAGAGAGACTGTAGGGTAGAGAGAGACTGGAGGGGAGATAGAGACTGGGGGGGAGAGAGAGACTGGGGGAGGGGAGGGAGAGACTGGTGGGAAGAGAGAGACTTGGGGACGAGGGACTAGGGTTGGGAAGAGAGACTGGGAGGAGAGAGAGACTGGGGGAGAGAGGGAGACTTAGGGAGAGAGAGACTGGGGGGGAGAGAGAGAGAGACTGGGCGAGAGAGAGAGATTGGGGAGAGAGTGAGATTGAGGGGAGAGAGAGACTGGGCGGGAGAGAGTGAGACTGGGGGAAGAAAGTGAGATTGGCAGCGGGTGAGAGACTGGGGGGAGGGAGAGACTGGGGGGGAGAGAGAGAGTTTGGGGAGGTGAGAGAGCCTGTGGGGGACGGAGAGACTGGGGGAGGGGAGAGTGACTGCGGAGAGAGAAAGAGACAGTGGGGGAGAGAGAGTCTCGGGGGAGAGAGAGAGACGGGCAGGGGAGAGAAAGACCGGGGAGAGGGAGAGACTGAGGAGGAGGGAGAGACTGGGGGAGACAGAGACTGCGGGGAGCGAGAGACTGTGGGGGGAAAGAGAGACTGAGGGGGAGAGAGAGAGATACTGGCGTGGGAGAGAGAGAGACTGGGATGGGGAGAGTGAGAGATTGACGGGGGAGAGGGAGGCTTGGGGGGAGAGCGAGACTTGAGGTGTAGTGAGAGGCTGGGGGGAGAGAGAGATAGACTGGGGGGGGAGAGAGAGAGATTGTGGGGAGAGGGAGACTGTGGGGGAGAGAGAGACTGAGGGAGAGAGAGAGACTGGGGGTAGCGAGAGACTGGGGGGAGAGAGAGTGACTGTGGCAGGGGAGAGAGAATGGGCAGGAGAGAGAGAGACTGGGGGGGAGAGGGAGAGGACTGGGGGTGAGAGAGAGAGACTGCGGGTGAGAAAGAGAGAGACTGCCGCTGGAGAGAGAGAGTGAGGGAGTGAGATTGGGCAGGAGAGATAGAGATTGGGGGCGGGGAGAGAGAGACTGGGTGAGAGAGACTGCGGGGGAGACGGGGAGGGGGGAGAGAGAGACTGGGGGGAGAGAGAGAGAGACTGGGGTGGGCCGAGAGAGCCTGGCGGGTAGAGAGAGAGACTGGGGGAAGAGAGAGAGAGACTGGGGTGGGCCGAGAGAACCTGGCGGGTAGCGAGAGAGACTGGGTGGGAAGGGAAAAGCTGGGGCGGGGGGGAGAGAGAGGTTGGAGGTGGGGGAGAGAGCGAGACTGGGGGAGAGAGAGAGAGACTCGGGTAGAGAAAGAGAGACAGGGGGAGAGAGAGAGACTGGGGGAGAGAGAGAGAGACTCGGGTAGAGAAAGAGAGACAGGGGGAGAGAGAGAGACTGGGGGAGAGAGAGAATGGGGGGAGAGAGAGAGACTGCGGAGGTGAGAGAGACTGGAGGGAGAGAGAGACTGAGGGGGAGAGAGAGATACTGTGGGGAGAGAGAGACGGGGGCAGGGAGAGAAAGACAGGGAGGGGGGGTGGGAGAGAGAATGGGGGGTGAAGGGGGGAGATAGACTGAGGGGAGAGAGAGACTGGGGGTGAGAGAGAGAGACTGTGGGGAGAGTGAGACGGGGGGCAGGGAGAGAGAGACAGGGAGCAGAGGGTGGGGAGAGAGAGAGACTGGGGGCAAGGGGAGAAGATAGACTCGGGAGAGAGAGACTGGGGGTGACAGAGAGACTGGGGGAAGAGAGACTGGGCGAGAGAAAGAGACTGGGGGGAGAGAGAGAGACTGGGAGAGGGGGAAGAGTGACTGGGGGAAGAGAGAGACTGGGGCTGAGAGAGACTGGGAGGAAGAGGGAGAGTGATTGGGGGAAGAGAGAGAGAGACTGGGGTCGGGTGAGAGAGAGAGAGAGAGACACTGGAGGGAGAGTGAGACTGGAGGCAAAAGAGAGAGATTGGGGGGAATAGAGAGAGACTGGGTGGTGGATAGAGAGACTGGGTGGGGGGGAAAGAGAGATTTGGGGAGAAAGAGAGACTGGAAGGGGAGAGAGAGAGACTGGGGTGGGCCGAGAGAGCCTGGCGGGTAGAGAGAGAGACTGGGTGGGGAGAGAAAGGCTGGGGCGGGGGTGGAGAGAGAGGCTGGGAGTTGGGGAGAGGGAGAGACTGGGGGAAAGAAAGAGAGACTGGGGGAGAAAGAGAGAGACGGGGGGGCGAGAGAGAGACTGGGGGGAGAGAGAGAGAGACTGGGGGGGGGGAGAGAGACTGGGGGGAGAGAGAGACTGGGGGGAGAGAGAGAGACTGGGGGGGGGAGAGAGAGACTGGGGGAAGAGAGAGAGAGACTGGGGGGGGAGAGAGACTGGGGGGGGGAGAGAGAGACTGGGGGGGGGAGAGAGAGAGACTGGGGGGGAGAGAGAGACTGGGGGGAGAGAGAGAGAGACTGGGGGGGAGAGAGAGAGGGACTGGGGGGAGAGAGAGAGAGACTGGGGGGGAGAGAGACTGGGGGAGGAGAGAGACTGGGGGGTGAGAGAGACTGGGGGGTGAGAGAGAGAGACTGGGGGGGAGAGAGAGAGGGACTGGGGGTAGAGAGAGAGAGACTGGGGGGGAGAGAGAGACTGGGGGAGAGAGAGACTGGGGGGAGAGAGAGAGACTGCGGAGGTGAGAGAGACTGGCTGGAACAGAGAGATTAGGGGAGGGGAGAGTGACTGCGGAGAGAGAGAGAGATTGGAGGGAGAGAGAGAAAGATGGTGAGAGAGAGAGACACTGTGGGGAGAGAGACGAGGGCAGGGAGAGAGAGACAGGGAGGAGGGGGGGAGAGAGAGAGAATGGGGGGTGAGGTGTGGAGATAGACTGAGGCGAGAGAGCGACTGGGGGGGAGAGAGAGAGACTGTGGGGAGAGAGAGACGGGAGGCAGGGAGAGAGAGACAGGGAGCAGAGCGGGGGGAGAGAGATAGACTGAGGGCAAGGGGGAAGATAGACTCAGGGGAGAGAGAGACTGGGGGTGTGAGAGAGAGACTGAGGGGAAGAGAGACTGAGGGGGAGAGAGAGATACTGTGGCGAGAGAGAGACGGGGCAGGGAAAGATAGACAGGGAGGGGGGGTGGGAGAGAGAATGGGGGGTGAGGGGGGGAGATAAACTGAGGGGAAAGAGAGACTGGGGGAAGAGAGAGAGACTGTGGGGAGAGTGAGACGGGGAGCAGGGAGAGAGAGACAGGGAGCAGAGGGTGGAGAGAGAGAGAGACTGGGGGCAAGGGGGAAGATAGACTCAGGGGAGAGAGAGACTGGGGGTGACAGAGAGACTGGGGGAAGAGAGACTGGGCGAGAGAAAGAGACTGGGGAAGAGAGAGAGACTGGGGGAGAGAGAGAGACGGGGGGAGGGGAGAAAGAGACTGGGGGGAGAGAGAGAGAGGCTGGGAGAGGGGGAAGAGTGACTGGGGGGAGAGAGAGACTGGGGGGTGAGAGAGACTGGGAGGAAGAGGGAGAGTGATTGGGGGAAGAGAGAAAGAGAGACTGGGGTCAGGTGAGAGAGAGAGAGAGAGAGAGAGAGAAAGAGAGACTGGAGGGAGAGTGAGACTGGAGGGAGAGTGAGACTGGAGGGAAGAGAGAGAGATTGGTGGAAATAGAGAGAGACTGGGTGGGGGAGAGAGAATCTGGGTGGGGGAGAGAGAGAGATTTGGGGAGAAAGAGAGACTGGAGGGGAAGAGAGAGTGATTGGGTGGGAGAGATAGAGACTGGGGGTGAGAGAGAGAGACTGGGAATGAGAGAGAGAGACTTGGGGAGAGAGAGAGAGAAACAGAGACTGTGCAGGATAGATAGAGAATGGGGGGGTGGGAGAGAGATGGGGAGAGAGAGAGGGACCGTGGGGGAGAGAGAGAGACTGGACGTAGACTGGGGGGAGAGAGAGAGTGGGTGGGAGAGAGAGAGAGACTGGGGGGAGGGGGAGAGAGAGAGATAGGGAGAGGTGAGGGGAGAGAGAGACTTGGGAGAGTGAGAGAGACTGGGGGGGTGGGGGAGAGAGCCTGGGGGTGCGAGAGAGACTGGGGGGAGAGAGAGACTGGGAGAGAGAGACTGGGGGGAGAGAGACTCGGGGGGAGAGAGATTTGGGGGGGTAATGAGACTTGGGGGGAGAGAGAAATTGGGGGAGAGAGAGAGACGGGGTGGGAGAGAAAGAGAGACTGGGGGAGAGAGAGAGAGAGAGAGAGAGAGACTGGGGTGGGCTTCCAGAGACTGTGTGGAGAGAGAGAGACTGGGGGCGGTGAGAGAGAGAGAGAGATTGGGAGAGAGAGAGAGGGACTGGGGGAGAGAGAGAGACTCGGGGGAGAGAGAGAGAGAGATTAGGGGAAGAGAGAGACTGGGAGAGATAGTGAGAGCCTGGGGGTGCGAGAGAGACTGCAGGGGAGAGAGAGACTGAGGGGGAGAGAGTCATTGGGGAGAAAGAGACTGGCGTGGAGGAAGAATGAGACTTGGGGGGGAGAGAGAATAATTTGGGTGAGCTTAGAGAGAATGTGGGGAATGAGAGACTAGGGGGAGAGAGAGAGATTGGGAGAGAGGGAGAGAGAGAGACGGTGGAAATAGAGAGAGAGAGACTGGGGAGAGAGAGACTACGGACGAGAGAGAGAGATTGCGGGGGGAGAGAGAGAGAGAGAGACTTGGAGAGGGGAGAGAGAGACTGGTGGAGAGAGAGAGAGAGAGAGAGAGAGAGAGAGAGACTGTGTGGAGAGAGAGACTGGGGAGTGAGAGAGAGAATGGCGTGGGAGAGAGCGCGACTGGGATGGGGAGAGATAGAGATTGGGGGGAGAGAGAGGATTGGGGGGAGAGAGAGGCTTGGGGGGAGAGAGCAAGACTTGGGGGAGACAGAGAGGCTGGGGGATGAGAGAGATAGCCTGGGGGGAAGAGAGAGATACTGGGCGGGAGTGAGACACTGGGGGGAAGAGAGAGAGACTGGGGGGAGAGAGAGAGACTGGGCGGAGAGAGAGAGACTGGGGGGAGAGAGAGAGACTGGGCGGAGAGAGAGAGACTGGGGGGAGAGAGAGAGATTGGGCGGAGAGAGAGAGACTGGGGGGAGAGAGAGAGACTGGGTGGAGAGAGAGAGAATGGGGAGAGATAGAGAGGTTGGAAGGAGAGGGATACTGCGAGGGGAGAGAGAGACTGGGGGAGGGGAGGGAGAGACTGGCGGGAAGAGAGAGATGGGGGGACGAGGGACTAGGGTTGAGGAGAGAGACTGGGGGGAGAGAGAGACTGGGGGATAGAGACTTAGGGAGAGAGAGACTGGGGAGAGAGAGAGACTGGGGGGAGAGAGAGACTGGGGGGATAGAGAAACTGGGGGGATAGAGAGAGACAGGGGGGAAGAGAGAGACTGGGGGAGGAAGAGAGAGACTTGGGTGAAAGAGAGCAACTAGGAGAGAGATTAGCATTGGGGAGAGAGACTGGGGGGGGAGAGACTGGGGGAGAGAGAGACTGGGGGAGAGAGCAAGACAGAGAGACTGGTGGAGAGAGAGAGACTGGGGAATTGAGAGACTGGGGGGAAGAGGGAGAGAGATTCGGGGGAATAGGGAGAAAGATTGGGCGGAGAGAGAGTGGGTGGGAGAGAGAGAGACAGGGGAGAGAGATTGTGTGGATAGAGAAAGAGAGAGAGACTGGGGGGAGAGGGAGAAAGATTGGGGGGAGAGAGAGAGGCTGCATGGGGAAGAGTGAGAGAGGGAAAGACTGGGGAGAGAGAAAGTCTGGGGGAGAGAGATTGTGTGGAGAGAGAAAGAGAGAGAGACTGGGGGAGAGGGAGAGACTGCGAGAGAGAGAGTGAGAGAGAGAGACTGGGGTGAGCAGAGAGAGACTGGCAGGGGAGAGAGAGAGAATGGGCGGGGAGGGAGAGACACTGAGCGGGAGAGAGAGAGACTGGGGGTGAGAGATAGACTGGGTGGAGGGAGAGAGAAACTGGGGAAGTGAGAGAGACTGAAGGAAGAGAGAGAGAGAGACTGGGGATGCGAGAGAGAGACTGGGGAGAGAGAGAGCCTGAGGGGGAGAGAGAGAGGGACTGGGGGTGAGAGAGAGAGAGACTGCGGGGGAGAAAGAGAGAGACTTTCGGTGGAGAGAGAGAGAGAGAGAGAGAGACTGGCGGGGAGAGATAGAGATTGGGGTGAGAGAGTGACTGGGCTGGTGAGGGATAAACTGGGGGGAGAGAAAGAGAGACTGGGGGGAGAGAGTGAGACTGGCGGGGAGAGAGGGAGACTGTTAGAGAGAGAAAAAGAATGGTGGGGAGAGAGGGAGACTGGTGAGGAGAGAGTGAGAGACTGAGCGGAAGAAGACAGAGAATGGGTGCGAGAGAGAGAGACTGGGGGGGGAAGAGAAAGAGAGACTGTGGGGGAGAGAGAGGCTGGGGGGAGAGAGAGAGACAGAGGGGAGAGGGAGAAACTGGGTCGGGGTGAGAGAGACTGGGGAAGAGAAAGAGAGACTTGGGGAGAGAGAGAGACTGGGGAGGTGAGAGAGATTGGCGAAGACAGAGCGACTGGGGGAGTGGAGAGTGACTGCAGAGGGAGAGAGAGACTGGGGGGGAGAGAGAGATTGAGGGGGAGAGCGAGATTGGGGGAGAGAGAGAGAGAGAGACTGGTGGCAGAGAGAGACGTGAGAGAGAGAGAGCGAGAGAGACGGGGCAGAGAGAGACTGTGTGGCGAGAGAGGCTGCGGGGGGAAAGAGAGAGACGGGGGTGTGAGAGAGAAACTGGGGGGCAGACAGTAGTGAGAGAGAGAGACTGGGGGTGAGGGGGGAGACATACTGGGACAGAGAGAGACTGGGGGGGGAGAGAGAGACTGGGGGAAGGGAGAGACTGGGGGAAGAGAGACTGGGGGAGAGTGAGAGACTGGGGGGAGGGGGTAGAGAGACTGCGGGGGGAGAGAGAGACGGGGGAGAGAGACAGATGGAGAGAGACTGGGGGAAAAGAGACTGCGGTGAGCGAGGGAGACTGGGGGGAGAGGGAGACTGGGGGAGAGTGAGAGAGACTACGGGGAGAGAGAGAGACTGGGGAGGTGAGAGAGACTGGGGATGACAGAATGATTGGGAGAGGGGAGAGTGATTGCGGAGGGAGAGAGAGATTGGGGGGAGAGAGAGATATTGGGGTGAGAGTGAAATTGGGGGGGGAGAGAGAGAGAGACTGGAGAGAGAGAAAGACGGGTGAGAGAGCGAGAGTGTCGGGGTCAGAGAGAGACTGTGTGGAGAGAGAGATTGGGGGGGGCGGGGGCAGGGAGAGAGAGACTGAGGGGGAGAGAGAGAGATTGAGGAGCGAGTGAGATTTGGGGGGGAGGGAGAGACTGGGGGAAAGAGAAAGACGGGGAGAGAGGGTGAGGGAGACGGGGGCAGAGAGAGACTGCGTGGAGAGAGAGACTGGGGGGTGAGAGAGAGAGACTGGCAGGGGAGAGAGAGACTGAGCGGGATGGAGACTGAGAGGAGAGAGAGAGAGAGACGGGGGTAGAGAGAGACTGTGGGGAGAGAGAGACTGTGGGGAGAGAGAGACTGGTGGGAGAGATAGGCTGGGGGGAGGGAGACTGGGCCGGGAAGAGAGCGAGAGATGGGGAGAGAGAGAGATGGGGAGAGAGAGAGACGGGGGGAGGGGAGAGAGTGACTGGGGGGGAGAGAAAGACTGCGGGGAGAGAGAGACTGGGGGGAGAGAGAGACTGAGGGGCAATAGAGACTGGTGGGAGAGATAGACTGGGGGGAGGGATACTGGGCCGGGAAGAGAGCGAGAGATGGGGAGAGAGAGAGATGGGGAGAGAGAGAGACGGGGGGAGGGGAGAGAGAGACTGGGGGGGGAGAGAGAGTCTGCGGGAAGAGAGAGACTGGGGGGAGAGAGAGACTCCGGAGAGAGAGAGACTGGGGGGAAGAGAGAGACTGAGGGTAGAGAGAGACCGGGGGAGAGAGAGACTGGGGGGAGAGAGAGACTGAGGGTAGAGAGAGACTGAGGGGGAATAGAGATGTGGGGAGAGAGAGACTTGGGGGATAGAGAGACTGGGGGGAGTAAAAGGCTGTAGGGGCAGAGAGAGACTCAGGGGGAGAGAGAGACATGGGGAGAGACTGAGGTAAATAGTGAGGCTGGGGTGGGGAGAGAGAATAATTGTGGGGAGAGAGGGAGACTGGTGGGTGGGAGAGAGAGAGAGAGACTGGGGGAGAGAGTGAGAGAGACTGGACTGGGCTTAGAGAAACTGTGTGGAGAGAGAGACTGCGGGTAGAGAGAGAGATTGGGGAGAGGGAGAGAGAGAGAGAGAGGGAGAGAGAGAGAGGGAGAGAGAGAGACTGGGGAAGAGATAGACTGGGAAGAAGAGAGAGAGAGACTGGGGGAGAGAGAGAGAGACTGGTGTGGGGAAGAGACACTTGGATGGTGGAGAGAGACTGGGGGAGAGAGAGACATGGCGGGCGAGAGAGAGTTGGGTTGGTGAGGGAGACTGGGGGGAGGGAAAGAGACTGGGGGGAGAGAGAGACTGGGGTGGGGGAGAGAGAGATTGGGGAAAGAGAGAGACTGGAGGGGGTGAGAGAGACTGGAGGGGGTGAGAGAGAGAGACTGGGGGTGAGAGAAAGACAGAGACTGGCGGGGGAGAGATAGACTGGGGGGAAGAGAGAGAGAGATTGCGGAGAGAGAGAGAGACTGGGTTGGGGGAAGAGACTGGGATGGTGGAGAGAGACTGGGGGAGAGGGAGACTGCGGGTGGGAGAGATAGACTGGGGAGAGAGAGAGACATGGCGGGCGAGAGAGACTTGGGTTGGTGGGAGAGACTGGGGGGTGAGGAAGATAATGGGGGGAGGGAGAGACTGGAGAGCGAGAGAGACTAGGTGTGGAGAGAGACTGGGTGTGGGGGAGAGACTCGGGGGGAGAAAGACTGGGAGGGGGAAAGAGAGAGACTGGGGGTGAAGAGAGAGATTCGGGAGAGAGACTGAGGGAAAGAGAGAGAGACTGAATGGGGAGAGAGGGATTGGGGGTGGGAGAGCGACTGAGGGGGAGATACTAGGGAGAGGGATACGGGAAGGAAGAGAGACTGGGTGGAGAGAGAGAGACGGGGGGAGAGACTGGGGGAAAAGAGACTGCGGTGTGCGAGGGAGACTGGGGGGAAGAGAATCTGGGGGAGAGAGAGAGAGACTGGGGGTTATAGAGAGAGAGGCTGGGGGCGTGAGAGCGACTGAGCGGGACAGAGAGATTGGGGGAGAGAGAGACTGAGGGGTGGAGAGAGAGACTGCGGGGAGAGAGAGACTGAGTGGGAATAGAGACTGGGGCGGGAGAGATAGACGGGAGCAGAGCGACTGCGGGGGGAGAGGGAGAGACGGGGGAGGGGAGAGAGAGAGAGAGACTGGGGGCGAGAGAGAGAGCCAGGGGTGAGGGGGGAGAGAGACTGTGGGGGAGAGAGAGACTGAGCGGGAGAAATAGAGATTGCGGGGGGGAGAGAGAGACGGGGAAAGAGAAAGAGACGGGGTGAGGGGAGAGATAGACTGGGGGCAAGACAGGGAGGGGGCGAGAGAATGAGCGGGAGAGAGAGACTGTGGGGGGGGAGAGAGACCGGGGGGAAGAGAGACTGAGCGAGAGAGAGCGACTGGGGGGGTGAGAGAGACTGGGGGGCAAGAGAGAGACTGTGGGGGAGAGAGAGAGAGAGAGAGAGAGACTTGGGGGCAGAGAGACTGGGGCGAGAGAGAGAACCTTGGGGGGTGGGGGAGAGAGACTGGAGAGAGAGAGAGATTGGGGTTAGAGAGAGAGAGAGACTGGAGGTGAGAGAGAGAGCGTGCGGTGGCGGGAGAGAGACTGAGCGGGACAGAGAGATTGCAGGGGGGGGAGAGACTGAGTGATGAAGGAAGAAACTGGGGGGTATAGAGAGACTGGCATGGATAGAGGAACTATGCGGGGAGAGAGAGACGGAGGAGGAGAGAGAGACATGGGGGAGAGGCTGGGGTGGAAAGAGGGAGACTGGGACGGGGAGGGAGAATAATTGTGGGGAGAGAGAGAGACTGGAGGGTGGGAGAGAGAGACTGGGGGAAAGAGAGAGAGAGAGACTGGAGTGGGCTTAGAGAGACTGTGGAGAGCGATACTGGGTGGAGAGAGAGAGAGATTGGGGAGAGGAAGAGAGAGAGACGGGAGAGAGAGAGAGAGAGAGAGAGAGGCTGGGGAGAGAGAGAGACATGGCTGGGGAAAGAGACTTGGGGTTGGGGGAAGAGACTGGGGGAGAGAGAGAGAGATTACGGGGAGTGAGAGACTGGAGAGGGAGACAGACTGGGGGTGGAGGGCGACTGGGGGTGGGAAAGTTTAGCAGGGGAAAGAGAGAGACTAGGGGGGAAGAGAGAGACTGGGGAGAGAGACTGGGGGAAAGAGAGAGACTGAGTGGGGAGAGAGAGACTGGGGGGGCAGAGCGAGTGAGGGGGAGAGACAGGGCAGAGGGATATTCGGGGGAAGAGGGACTGGGGAGAGAGAGACGGGGGAAAGAGAGACTGGGGGAATGAGAGAGATTGGGGGGAGAGGGAGAGAGAGACTGGGGGGTGTGAGAGAGAGAGAGAGACTAGCGGGGAGAGAGAGTCAGAGACTGGCCGGGAGAGATAGAGAATGGGGGGCAGGGAGAGATGGGGGAAAGAGAGGGACTGCGGGGGGAGAGAGCAACTGGCGGGGGGAGACTGGGGGGAGAGAGAGACTGGGGGTGGGGGAGAGAGACTGGGGTCGTGGAGAGAGACCGGGGGAAAGAGAGACTGGCGGGGAAGAGAGAAACTGCAGGTGGGCGAGAGAGACTGGAGACAAAGAGAGACATGGCGGGGGAAAGAGACTTGGGGTGGGGGAAGAGACAGAGGGGAGAGAGGGAGACTGGGGAAGAGAGAGATTGGAGAGGGAGACAGACTAGGGATGGAGGGTGACCTGGGGTGGGGTGAGAGACTTGGGGGGAGAAAGTCTGGGAGGGGGAAAGAGAGAGACTAGCGGAGAGAGACTGGGGGAAAGAGAGAGACTGAGGGGGGAGAGAGAGACTGGGGGTCAGAGCGAGTGATGGGGAGAGACTGGGCAGAGGGATATTGGGGGGAAGAGAGACTGGGGGATAGCGGGGAGAGAGAGACTTGGTGAGAGAGAGACTGGGGGAAAGAGAAACTGGGGGGACAGAGAGACTGGGGGACAGAGAGACTGGGGGACAGCGAGACTGGGGGGACAGAGAGAGAGAAAGACTGGGGAGTTGAGAGAGAGAGAGACTGGGGGGTGGAAGAGAGAGAGATTGGGGGGAATAGAGAGAGACTGGTTGGGAGAGGGAGAGACTGGGGGAAGAGAGAGACCGGAGGAGGCGAAAGAGAGACTGGGGGGAAGAGAGAGACTGCGGGGAGAGAGACTAGGGATGGGGAGAGAGACTGAGGGGAGAGGGAGACTGGGGGAGAGAGAGACTGGGGGAGAGAAAGAGATTGGGGGGAGAGTGAGAGAGAGTGTGGGGGCGAGAGAGAGACGGGGGAGAGAGAGCGAGAGAGATGGGGGCAGAGAGAGAGAGATTGTGCAGGGAGAGAGACTGGCGGGGGAGAGAGAGAGACTGGCAGGGGAGAGAGAGCGAGAGAGATGGGGGCAGAGAGAGACTGTGTGGAGAGAGAGACTGCGGTGGAGAGAGAGAGAGATTGGCGGGAGACTGGTAGGAGAGACAGAGAGACTGGGCGAGAGAGAGAGACTGGGCGAGAGAGACTGGGGGTGGAGAGAGAGAGAGATGGAGGGAGGGGAGCGAGAGAATGGGAGGAGAGAGAGAGACTGGGAGGAGGGGGAAGAGAGACTGGGGGAGGAGAGGGACTGGGGAGGAGACAGAGACTGGAGGAAGAGAGACTGGGGCGAGAGAGAGAGACTGGGGGCAGGTGAGAGACTGGGGGGAGAGAGAGAGACTGCGGGTTAGCGAGAGAAAGACTGGGGCGGAGAGCGAGAGCCAGGGGGGGCAGTGAGAGAGACAGGGTGGGACAGAGCGATTGCAGCAGAGTTAGACTAGGGGGAGAGAGAGACTGAGGGAGGAAGAGACAGACGGGGGAGGGGAGAGAGAGAGTGGGGAGGGGAGAGAGAGACTGGGGGTGAGACGGGGGGAGGGCGGAGAGAGAGAGAGACTGGGGGGGAGAGAGAGACTGGGGGTTCTAGAGAGTTTGGGGGAGAGAGAGAGACTGGGGGTCAGAGAGAGTTTGGGCGAGAGAGAGAGAGAGACTGGTATTGAGATAGAGACTGGGGGGAGAGATAGAGAGACATGGGAGGTGTAGCATTTACCAATATCTCACAAAGATTCCAGGTACCTTTCCCCTGCAGAGGAGAAGAATCCCTTTCTGGACATTTAAAATGGAAGGAAATGGGACGCAAATGAATTTCAAAGGGGCAGACGAGGCCTGCAGGGGATAAAAGGGGGTGCATTCACGGAGACCCCCCCCCCACAGTGTTTGGACTCATAGGAAAGGAAATTTAATTTGGAACTATCTACCAGAAAGTTTGAAATCCTAAAGTGCACATGGAAAAAAGCTACAACATGTAATCGAATTTGGGATTTTTAAAAGGTGTATGTTGGGTCTGCAAGAAAAGGGGTGGGGTCAATATCTAAAGGGCCAGTTTGGACATTGGAACTAATCAAATTGTCTGGGAACTGTATACCCTCGAAACTTGCCCCTTGAAAACATTAGCATTTAAATAATGCCACATACATATTCCAACACCTTTTCAACAGGCATAGAAATATCTGGCTCAGGCCAGACTAGCACAATGGAGAGCTCACCAACTTCAAAAAGCCTATTAACGCCAGATTAAAACCACTTAATCAAGTTTCAGTTAGCTGGGCTAGATTTGGTGGGAGATAAGGAAGCCTTTGGTGGGTATATCTATTCCCAGTTTTACCAAGGAACAGAACACAGAAAGCAGGACACAGACTTCAACAGCAGAACGCAGACTCAAACACAGACAGACACAAGCAGCCGGAGGTGGGGAGTGAAGAAATGGAGTAGTGAAGGAAACTACAAGAAGTCATCAAGGACCGCCCGAGCACGAGGCCCACGAAACGGAAGGTTGTCAGCAACCAAACTGACAACCCGGGCCACCACAACCAGCGAAACGACCAACCAAAACCAACTCAGCAAAAACCGAAGAATCAACATTTATTTCCACTCTACAATCTACTTCGGAACGACCAACGGGTGAGAAATTACCAAAAGCGACTAACTAAAACTATTCCTAACCAAAGAAAGTGGGTACTTACCCCATACATCCAAAACGCAACTTACCGCATCAACAGACACACCCCAATCGAAGACTACGCAGTCCGAAGTCCTCTCCTCCGACCGGGGTACGGCTCGCCTAGAAGGCCAAGTGCAGCGAACCGGGAAACCGCGATTCACCGGCAACTGTCTAAAAGGGGATTGGTGAGCATGGCCCCTGAACCCACAGAGCTATAACTTAGTTAGTTAGGGGAATTGGGGGAGGGAGGCTGGGATAACTTGTGTAAATGTATCTGCATTCTCCTCTTTACCCCATTTAGAGTTTAAGCTGTATTCTTTTCCCCACAGGCTGTAATTGGACAATTTATTCAATGTGTTGTACCCCTCAGTGTGTATTGGTCTGTGTGTGTTATTAAAGGTGTGCCTTTTACTTCTTTTTAAACACAATAAAGCCATACCTGCTTCCTACCTTGAAACCGATTGTCTGTCCAAGTCTGTCACAGTCCCTTCATAATTCCAGTGTCTAGAACCAAGGGTGTGGGAGCGATTCGGAACCGCTCATATAAGGTCAGAAGGGAAAGCTGACCCCCTGCAAACCACCCCTTACAGAGGGGAGAGAGAGACTGGGGACGAGAGAGAGAAACTGGTGGGAGGGGGGGGAGAGGGACTGGAGGGGCAGAGAGACTGGGGCGAGAGAGAGAACCTGGGGGGGAGAGGGACTGGGGAGAGGGAGAGAGCGAAGGAGAGAAACTGGGCGGGATAGAGAGTTTACGGGAGGGAGAGAGAGGCTGAGGGGGTATAGAGACAGGGGAGAGAGAGACTAGGGGGGATAGAGAGACCGGGGGTGGGAGAGAGAGAGAGAGACTGGAGTGGGCTTAGAGAGACTGTATGGAGAGACTGGGGGGGAGAGAGAGAGATTAGGGAGAGGGAGAGAGAGATACGGGAGAGAGAGAGACTGGAGAGAGAGAGAGAGCCTGTGGGGAGAGAGACTGGGGGGGAAGAGAGAGAGCGATTGGGGAGAAAGAGAGAGACTGGGGTGGGGGAGAGAGACTGGTGTGGTGGAGAGAGACTGGGGGGGAGAGAGAGACTTGGGGGGAAGAGAGAGACTGCGGGTGAGAGAGCGAGACTGGGGAGAGAGAGAGACTGTAGAGGGAGACAGACTAGGGGTGGCGGAAGACTGGGTGTGGGGAGAGAGACTGGGGGGGAGAAAGACTGGGAGGGGGACAGAGAGAGGCTGGGGGCAAGAGAGAGACTGGGGGAGAGAGACTGGGGGAAAGAGATAGACTGAGTGGGGAGAGAGAGACTGGGTGGAGAGGGAGTGAAGGGGAGAGAGAGAGAGTGAGGGAGACTGGGCTGGGCCTTGCGAGACTGTGTGCAGAGAGAGAGACTGGGGGGAGAGAGAGAGAGTATGGGATGGGGACAGAAAGAGACAGGGGTGGGGGAGAGACAGGCTGAGGGAGAGAGAGAGAGACTTGGGGGCAAAAAAGAGGCTGGGGGGAGAGTGAGACTGGGGAAGAGGGAGAGAGAGAGACTGGGGAGGTGGGAAGAGAGAGAGATATTGGGGGGAATAAAGAGAGATTGGGTGGGAGAGAGAGTGACTGGGTGGGGGAGGGAGAGAGACTGGGGGAGAGGGAGAGAGACTGTGGGGGAGGGAGAGAGACTGGTGGGGAGGGAGCGAGACTGTGGGGGAGAGAGCCTGTGGGGGAGGGAGAGAGACTGGGGGGGAGGGAGAGAGACTGGTGGGGAGGGAGAGAGATTGTGGGGGAGAGAGACTGTGGGGGAGGGAGAGAGACTGGAGGGGAGGGAGAGATACTGGGGGGACAGAGAGATTGGGGGAGAGGGAGAGAGAGAGACTGGGGGGTGTGAGAGTGAGAGAGAGAAACTGGGGGGGGGAGGGAAGAGAGAGAGATTGGCGGGAATAGAGAGAGACTGGTTGAGAGAGAGAGAGACTGGGTGGTGGAGAGAGAGACTGGGGGAAGAGAGAGACTGGGGGAAGAGGGAGAGAGATTGGAGAAAGACAGAAAGAAAAAGACTGGGGAGAGAGTGAGACTGGGGGGGTAGAGAAAGAGAGATTGGGGGGGAAATACAGAGAGACTGGGTGGGGGAGAGAGAGTCTGGGTGGGGGCGAGAGAGAGACTGGGGAGGAGAGAGAGAGAGAGACTGGGTGGAGAAACAGAGACTGGGAGGGGGGAGAGAAAGAGACTGGTGGGGAGAGAGAGTCAGAGACTGGGCGGGAGAGATAGAGAATGGCGGGGGAGTGGGGGGAGAGAGACTGGGGGAGAGAGAGAGAGTGGGGAGCGAGAGAGACTGGGGGCGTGGGGGAGAGAGACCGGGGTTGTGGAAAGAGACGGGGGGGGAAAGAGAGATTGGGGAAGAGAGCGTGCAGGTGGGAGAGAGAGACAGGGGAGAGAGAGAGAGACATGGCAGGGGAAAGAGACTTGGGGTCAGGGGAGAGAGAGACTGGGGAATAGAGAGACTGGGGAATAGAGAGACTGGAGAGGGAGACAGACTAGGGGTGGAGTGTGCCAGTGGGTGGGGGTGAGAGACTGTGGGAGAGAACGTCTGGGAGGGGGAAAGAGAGAGACTGGTGGGGGGAGAGAGAGACTGGGGGAGAGAAACTGGGGGAAAGAGGGAGACTGATTGGGGAGAGAGAGTCTGGGGCAGAGCGAGTGAGGGGGAGAGACTGGGCAGAGGGATACTGGGGGGAGAGAGAGACTAGGGGGTAGAGAGACTGGGGAGAGAGACATTGCGGGGAGAGAGACTGGGTGGATAGAGAGACTGGGGGAACAGAGAGAGAGAGACTGGGGGAACAGAGAGAGAGAGAGAGAGAGAGAGAGAGACTGGGGGGGAAGAGAGAGAGATTGGGGGAATAGAGAGAGACTGGGGGTGAGAGAGGGAGACTGGGTGGTGGAGAGAGAGACTGGGGGGAGAGAGACTAGGTTTGGGGACAGAGACTGGGGGCAGAGAGCGACTGGGGGGAGAGCGAGACTGGGGGGAGAGAGAGACTGGGGGGAGAGAGATAGATTGTGGGGAGAGAGAGAGACTGGGTGGAGAGTGGAGAGAGAGACTGTGGGGGGGAGAGAGAGACTGGGGGGAAAAGGGAGAGAGATTCAGGGAAGAGAGAGAGAGAGAGGGATGGGGGGGTGATAGAGAGAAAGATTGGGGGGAGAGTGAGACTGGGGGAAGAAGGAGTGAGATTGGGGGGCAATAGAGAGAGACCAGGGGGAGAAAGAGAGACTGGAGGGGGAGAGAGAGAGAGAGACTGGGTGGGGAGAGAGTAGGCTTGGGGGGAGAGAGAGGGGGACTGGGGGTGAGAGAGGGAGACTGGGAGGAGAGAGAGAGAGACTGGGGGAGAGAGAGAGAGACTAGGGGGGGAAAGAGAGAGACTGGGAGGGGGAGAGAAAGAGACTGAGGGGAGAGAGAGAGAGAGAGACAGAGACTGGGCGGGAGAGATAGAGAAAGGGGTTGAGAGAGATGGGGAAAAAGAGCGACTGCGGGGGAGACTTGGGGGAGAGAGAGAGAGAGGGTGGGAGGGAGAGAGACTGGGGAGATAGAGAGAGACTGGGGGAAGAAAGAGAGACGGGGAGGGGGGAGGCGAGAGAGAGACTGGGGAGATAGAGAGAGACTGGGGGAAGAAAGAGAGACGGGGAGGGGGGAGGCGAGAGAGAGACTGGGGGGGTGGAGAGAGAGAGACTGGCAGGGGAGAGAGAGTGATAGAGATGGGTGGCAGAGAGAGACTGTGTGGAGAGAGAGACTGCGGGGGAGAGAGAGAGAGACTAGAGGGGAGACTGGAAGGAGAGAGAGAGAGAGTGGGTGGGAGAAAGATAGAGAGTATGGGGAGAGAGAGACGGGGACGGGGAGATGGGGGAGAGAGAGAGAGACTAGGGGGAGGGGGGGAGAGAGACTGGGGGCAGAGAGAGACTGGGGAGGAGAGAGAGACTGGAGGAAGAGAGACTGGGATGAGAGAGAGAAACTGGGGGGTTGAGAGACTGGGGAGAGAGAGAGCCTGGTGCGGGGGGAGTGAGAGAGACAGAGCAGGACAGAGCGATTGGGGTAGTGAGAGACTGAGGGGTGGAGAGAGAGACTGTGGGGAGAGAGAGATTGGGGGAGAGAGAGTGACTAGGATGGAGAGAGAGACTGGGGGAGAGATAGAGAGATGGGGAAGGGGAGAGAGAGACTGGGGGCGAGAGAGAGAGACTGGGGGGGAGAGGTGGGGAGAGTCTGTGGGGCAGAGAGAGAGAGAGTCGGGGAGAGGGAGAGACGGGGAGGGGAGAGAGAGACTGGGGAGGGGAGAGAGAGACTGGGGGTGAGAGAAAGAGACTGGGGTGTAGAGGTGGGGAGAGACTGTGGGGCAGAGAGAGAGAGAGTCGGGGAGAGGGAGAGATGGGGAGGGGAGAGAGAGAGACTAGGGGAGAGAGAGATTGGGGGAGAGTGAGGGAGACTGTTTTGGAGAGAGAGACTGGGGGAGAGATAGAGAGACGGGGAAGGGGAGAGAGAGACTGGGGGCAAGAGAGAGAAACTGGTGGGAGGGGGGAGAGAGACTGGGGGGCAGAGAGACTGGGGCGAGAGAGAGAACCTGGGAAGGGAGAGAGACTGTGGGAGAGAGAGAGATTGGGGTTAGAAGAGAGATTGGGAGTGAGAAGGAGCGTGGGGTGGCGGGAGAGAAACTGGGCGGGATAGAGAGTTTGCGGGGAGAGAGAGAGACTGAGGGGTGAAAAGAGAGACTGGGTGGAGGGGAGAGAGAGAATGAGGGGGAACATAGACACGGGAGAGAGAGACTATGGAGGATAGAGAGACTGAGGGGGACTGAGAGACTGTGGGGGGAGAGAGATACTGAGGGGGAGAGAGAGACATGGGGGAGAGACTTGGGGGGGAAAGAGGGAGACTGGGGCGGGATGAGAGAATAATTGTGGGGAGAGAGAGAGAGACTGAGGGGTGGGAGAAAGAGAGAGAGACTGGAGTGGGCTTCGAGAGACTTTGTGGAGAGAGAGACTGGGGGGAGAGAGACTGGGGGGGAAGAGAGAGAGAGAAATTGGGGGAGAGAGAGAGAGAGAGAATGGGGTGGGGGAGAAAGACTGGCGTGGTGGAGAGAGACTGGAGAGGGAACAGACTAGGAGTGGCGGGAGACTGGGGGTCAGGGGAGAGACTGGGGAGGGAGAAAGACTGGGAGGGGGACAGAGAGAGAGTGGGGGAGAGAGACTGGGGGAAAGAGAGAGACTGAGTGGGGAGAGAGAGACTGGGGGGAGCGCGAGTGAAGGGGAGAGACTGGGGGAGGGATACGGGGGGAAGAGAGCGACTGGGGGAGAGAGAGACTGGGAGAGCGCGAGACTGGAGGTACAGAGAGACTGGGGGAGTGAGAAAGATTGGGGGAGAGAGAAAGACTGGGGGTGTGAGAGAGAGAGAGAGAGTGAGACTGGGGGAGAGAGAGAGAAAGATTGCGGGGAATAGAGAGAGACTGGGTGGGAGAGAGAGAGAGTGGGTGGGAGGGAGAGGGACTGGGGGAGAGAGAGAGACAGGAAGGGGAGGGGGGAGAGAGAGACTGGGCAGGAGAGAGAGAGACTGTGGGGAGGGGAGGAGAGAGACTGCGGGGTAGAGAGAGACTGGGGGAGAGAGAGAGACTTGGGGGGAGAAAGACTCGGGCAGAGACAAGGGGGAGAGACTGGGAGGGAAAGAGTGAGACTTGGGGGGGGGGAGAGATTGGGGGGAGAGAGAGAGACTAGGGGAGAGAGAGAGAGAGTGAGAGAGACTGGGGTGGGCTTTGAGAGACTGTGTGCACAGAGAGAGACTGGGGGGGAGAGAGAGAGAGAAAGACTGGGGTGGGGAGAGAGAGAGAGACTGGGGGAAGAGAGAGAGACTGGGGGAGAGAGAAAAACTGGCGGGGGAGTGGGAGACTAGGGGCGGGAGAGAGAGAGACTGGGAGCGGGAGAGAGAGAGACTGGGAGGGGGGGAGAAACAGACTGGGGGAGAGAGAGAGAGAGACAGAGATTGGGCGGGAGAGATAAAGAATGGGGGGAGAGAGATGGGGAAAGAGACGGACTGCGGGAGAGAGAGAGTGACTGGAGGAGACTAGGGGAGAGAGAGAGACTGGGGTGAGCTTTGAGAGATTGTGTGCAGAGAGAGAGACTGGGGGAGAGAGAGAGAGAGAGACTGGGGGAGAGAGAGAGAGAGAGACTGGGGTGAGCTTTGAGAGATTGTGTGCAGAGAGAGAGACTGGGGGAGAGAGAGACTGGGTGTACAGAGAGACAGTGGGAATGAGAAAGATTGGGGGAGAGAGAAAGACTGGGGGGAGAGAGACTAGGGTTTGGCAGAGAGACTGCGGGGGAGAGAGAGACTGGAGTGGAGCGAGAGATTGGGGGAAAAGGGAGAGAGAGAGAGACTGGGGGTGAGAGAGAGAGAGAGAGACTGGGGGAAAATGAGACTGGGGGGAAGTGAGAGAGAGATTGGGGGGTATAGAGAGAGATTGGATGGGAGAGAAGGACATTGGATGGGGAGAGGGAGACTGGGGGGAGGGAGAGAGAGAAACTGGGGGAGAAAGAGAGAGTGGAGGGGGAGAGAGAGACTGGGGGGGAGAGAGACTGGAGCAGGGGAGAGAGAGACTGCGGGGGAAGAGAGAGACTGCGGGGAGAGAGACTAGAGTTGGGGAGAGTGACTGGGGGGATGAGAGAGACTGGGGGGAGATAGAGAGATTAGGGGGAGAGAGAGAGGGGGACTGGGGGGAGAGAGAGGGGAACTGGGGTGGAGAGAGGGGAACTGGGGGGAGAGACGGGGGACTGGGGGAGAGAGAAGGGGACTGGGGAAGAGGGAGAGAGGGACTGGGGAGGTGAGAAAGAGAGAGCGAGAGTTAGGCTGGGGAGAGAATGAGAGAGACTGGGGGAGGGAGAGAGACTGGGGGGTAGGGAGAGTGACTGGGGGGGGAGGGAGAGAGACTGGGGTGGAGGGAGACAGACTGGGGGGAGGGTGACAGACTCGGGGGGGAGGGAGAGAGACTGGGGGAGGGAGAGAGAGACTGGGGGAGAGAGAAGGGGACTGGGGGAGAGAGAGGGGGACTAGAGGGAGAGAGAGGGGGACTGGGGGGAGAGAGAGGGGAACTGGGATGGAGAGAGGGGAACTGGGGGGAGAGGCGGGGGACTGGGGGAGAGAGAAGGGGACTGGGGGAGAGTGAGGGGGACTGGGGGTGAGAAAGAGGAGGACTGGGAGTGAGAGAGAGGGGGACTGTGGGTGAGAGAGAGACTGGGGGAGAGAGAGAGAGACTGGGGAAGAGAGAAAGACGGGGAGGGAGATGAAAGAGTGAGATTGGAGGGAGAGAGAGACTGGGAGAGGGGGGAGAGAGACTGGGTGTAGAGGGAGACTGGGGAGAGAGTGAGACTTGGGGGGGAGAGAGACTGGGGGAGAGAGAGACATGGGGGAGAGACTGGGAGGGAAAGAGTGAGACTTGGGGGGGAGAGATTGGGGGAGAGAGAGAGACTGGGGGGTAGGAGAGAGAGAGAGACTGGGCGAGAGCGAGAGAGAGAGAGAGTGAGAGAGACTGGGGTGGGCTTTGAGAGACTGTGTGCAGAGACAGAGACTGGGGGGGAGAGACAGAGAGAGACTGGTGGAAAGAGCGAGAGAGACTGGGGTGGGGAGAGAGAGAGAGAGACTGGGGGAAGAAAGAGAGACTGAAGGGGGAGAGAGGGACTGGGGGGAGGGCGAGAGACTAAGGGAAAGGGAGAGAGAGATTGGGGGAGAGAGAGAGAGACTTAGGGGAGAGACGGGGGGACTAGGGGAAAAGAGAGGGGGTTTGGGGGAGAGAGAGGGGGACTAGGGGGAGAGGGAGGGGGACTGAGGGGAGAGAGAGGGGAACTGGGGGGAGAGAGGGGTGACTGAGGGAAGAGAGAGGGGACTGGGGGAGAGAGAGGGGGACTGGGGGTGAGAGAGAGGAGGACTGGGGGTGAGAAAAAGACTGTAGGAGAGAGAGAGAGACTGGTGCAGGGAGAGGGATTCTGGGGGAGAGGGAGAGAGACTGGGGGAGAAGGAGAGAGACTGGGGGGAGTGAGAGAGATTGGGAGGAGGGAGAGAAAGAGACTGGGAGGGGGGAGAGAGAGAGAGAGAGACAGAGACTGGGTGAGATATAGAATGGGGGGAGTGATATTGGGGAAAGAGAGGGACTGCGGCGGAGAGAGAGCGACTGGGGGGGAGACTAGGGAGAGAGTGGGTGGGAGGGAGAGGAGAGAGAGAGACTGGGTGGGAAAAAGAGACTGGTAGAGGAGGGAGAGAGACTGCGGGGGAGAGAGCGAGACTGGGGGAGAGAGAGATTGGGGAGGGAGAGTCTTGGCGGGGAGAGACAGAGACTGGTGGTTAGAGAGTGTGACTGGGTGGGAGAGTGAGACTGGGCGGGGGCGCGAGAGACTGGGGGAAGAGAGAGACTGGAGCAGGGGAGAGAGAGACTGGCGGGGAAGAGAGAGACTGGGGGGGGAAGAGAGAGACTGCGGGGGATGAGAGGCTGCGGGGGAAGAGAGAGACTTCGGGGAGAGAGACTAGGATTGGGGAGAGTGACTGGGGGGAAGAGAAAGACTGGGGGGAGATAGGGAGATTAGGGGGAGAGAGAGAGAGACTGGAGGAGAGTGGGGAGAGAGACTGGGGGAGAGAGAGAGACTGGGGAAGAGGGAGGGAAAGGGACTGGGGAGGTGAGAAAGAGAGAGCGAGAGTGAGGCTGGGGAAAGAGTGAGACTGGTGGGAAGAGAGAGAGAGATTGGGGGGAATAGAGAGAGATTGGGTGGGAGAGAGAGAGACTGGGTAGGGAGAGAGATTTGGGGGGAGTGAGAGAGATTGGGGGAGGGAGACTGACTAGGGGCAGGGATAGTGACTGGGGGGAGGGAGAGAGACTGGGTGGGAGGGAGACAGACTGCGGGGAGAGAGAGAGACTGGGGGAGGGAGAGATTCTGGGGGAGAGGGAGAGAGAGACTGGGGGGAGAGAGAGATTGGGGGGAGAGAGAGGGGGACTAGGGGGAGAGAGAGGGGGACTGGGGGAGAGAGAGGGGGACTAGGGGGAGAGAGAGGGGGACTGGGGGCAGAGAGAGGGTGACTGGGGGCAGAGAGAGGGTGACTGGGGGCAGAGAGAGGGAAACTGGGGGGAGAGAGAGGGGAACTGGAGGAAGAGAGAGGGGGACTAGGGGGAGAGTGAGGGGGACTGGGGGAGAGTGAGGGGACTGGGGGTGAGAAAGAGGGTGACTGGTGGTGAGAGAGAGGGGTACTGGGGGTGAGAGAGAGACTGGTGGTGAGCGAGAGGGGGACTGGGGGGAGAGAGACTGGGAGAGCAGGGAGAGAGACTGGGTGTAGAGGGAGACTGAGAGAGAGTGAGACTTAGGGGGAGAGAGACTGGGGAGAGAGAGACATGGGTGGAGAGACTGCGGGGTAGAGAGAGACTGGGGATAGAGAGAGACTTTGGGGGAGAGAGACTGGGGGAGAGAGTGACATGGGGGAGAGACTGGGAGGGAAATAGTGATACTTGGGGGGGGAGAGATTGGGGGAGAGAGTGAGACTGCGGGGTGGGAGAGAGAGAGAGACTGGGGGAGAGAGAGAGAGTGAGAGAGACCGGGGGGGGCTTTGAGAGACTGTGTGCAGAGACAGAGACGGGGGTAGAGAGATAGAGACTGGGGGGAAAGAGCGAGAGAGACTGGGGTGGGGAGAGAGAGAGACTGGGGGGAGAGAGAGAGATAGACTGGGGGGGAAAAGAGAGACTGGAGGGGGAGAGAGAGAGAGATTGGGTGAGAGAGAGAGAGACTGGGGGAGAGAGAGAGGCTGGGGGAGAGAGAGGGGGACTGGGGGTGAGAGAGAGAGGCTGGGGGAGAGAGAGATACCGGGGGCGGGAGAGAGAGAGACTGGGATGGGGGGAGAAGCAGACTGGGGGAGAGAGAGAGAGTCAGAGATTGGGCGGGAGAGATAAAGAATGGGGGGAGACTAGGGGGAGAGAGAGTGGATGGGAGGGAGAGGGACTGGCGGGAGAGAGAGAGAGACAGGGAGAGGGAAGGGGAGAGAGACTGGACGGGAGAGAGAGAGACGGAGGGGAGAGAGAGAGTCTGGGGGGAGGGGGAGAGAGACTGCAGAGTAGAGAGAGACTGGGGGAGAGAGAGAGACTTTGGCGGAGAGAGACTGGGGCAGAGAGAGACATGGGGGAGAGACTGGGGGAGAGACAGAGACTGGGGGCTGCGAGAGAGAGGGAGACTGGGGGAGAGAGAGAGAGAGGTAGAGAGACTGGGGTGGGCATTGAGAGACTGGGTGCAGAGAGAGAGACTGGGGCGGAAAGAGAGAGAGACTGCGGGGGGAGAGAGAGACTGGGATGCAGACAGAAAGAGACAGGATTGGGGGAGAGAGAGGTTGGGGGCAGAGAGAGAGACTTGGGGGGGGAAGATAGGCTGGGGGGAGAGAGAGACTGGGTGGGAGAGAGAGGCTGGTGGGGAGAGAGAGAGACTGGGGAGAGAGAGAGAGAGAGACTGTGTCAGAGAGAGAGACTGGGGGGGAGAGAGAAGGAGAGACTGGGGGAAGAGAGAGACTGGAGCAGGGTAGAGAGAGACTGGGGTGGAAGAGAGAGACTGGGGGTAAGAGAGAGACTGCGGGGGAAGAGAGAGACTTGGGGGAGAGAGACTAGCTTTGGGGAGAGAGACTGGGGGGAAGAGAGAGACTGGGGGGAGAGAGAGAATGGGGGAGAGAGAGAGAGACTGGGGGAGAGTGGGGAGAGAGACTGGGGGAGAGAGAGACTGGGGAAGAGGGAGAGAGAGAGACTGGGGAGGTGAGAAAGAGAGAGCGATAGTGAGACTGGGGGGAGAGTGAGACTGGTGGGAAGAGAGAGCAGGATTGGGGGAATAGAGAGAGATTGGGTGGGATAGAGAGACACTGGGTCGGGGAGAGACAGGACGGGGGTGAGATAGACTGGGTGGGGGAGAGAGAGAGACTGGGTGGGGGGAGAGAGAGACTGGGTGGGGGAGAGAGAGAGACTGGGTGGGGGAGAGAGAGAGACTGGGTGGGGGAGAGAGAGAGACTGGGAGTGGAGGGAGACAGACTGGGGTAGAGGGAGAGAGACTGGGGGGGAGAGAGAGAGACTGGGGCAAGGGAGACAGACTTGGGGGGAGGGAGACAGACTGGGGGGCATCCGAGAGAACGAGAGGTACGTGGATAGCTCGTTTCAGGCGTTGGTCACCCCACAGATTAAAAGGGTACAGGAGGATAGGGAATGGGTGACCGTCGCACACAAGTATGGCGAGGCAAGTGGTGCATCGGTCCCCTGAGGCTATCCCGCTCTCCAATCTTTACAATTCTTTGTCAAATCACAAACGCCAGAGGTCGCCTTGCACACATCAAGGATCACTCTGCGCCAATGCTCTTAGCCAAAAGGCCTAGAGCCACTGCACTGTTCTTGGAAGTACTGCAATACCAGGTTTGTGCCATGGAGGTGGATGGGTCAGGCCCCCCACACACCTCCGTGGAGGTGGATGGGTCAAGCCACCCCACCCACCTCCTATTTCCAAAAAGCATAGGAGAATCACCTTTCTGATCCAGGGAGAACCACGTTGGGGTCATGGTTACTCCCCTGTCAGGTCAGTTACCGCTCTCCAACCGGTACTCTATTCTGACTACTGGCGAGGGCGGTGATGCCTCTGGGGAATACAGCCAGGGCCAAGTCCACAGCACCGTGGGTATCTCAGCTGCACAGAGTGGGAGGAAGAAGACGGGAAGGGTTATACTGAAAGGAGATTCAATAGTTAGGGGAGCAGATAGGCGTTTCTGCGGCAGCAAAAGTGACATCAGGATGGTGTGTTGCCTCCCTGGTGCAAGGGTCAGTGATGTTACTGAGCGACTGCAGGGCATTCTGGGGAGGGAAGGGGAACAGCCAGCAGTTGTGGTCCACATTGGTGCCAACGACATAGGTAGAAAGAGGGGTGAGGTCCTGAAAGCTGAGTTTTGGGAGCTAGGAGTAAGATTGAAAGCCAGGACCTCAAAGGTGGTAATTTCGGGATTAATGCCAGTGCCACATACTCGTGAGGGTAGAAATAGGAAGGCTAGTCAGATAAATACGTGGCTGGGGCATTGGTGTAGGAGGGAGGGCTTTAGTTTCCTGAACAATTGGGACTGCTTCTGGGGAAGGTGGGACCTGTACAAGTCGGACAGGTTACACCTCAACAGAGACGGGACCAATGTTCTCGCGGGTGGTTTTCATTGTGTGGTTGGGAGGGCTTTAAACTAGCTAGGCAGGGGGATGGGAACCCAGGAGAGGGCTCTGAGCTAGTTAGTGGGTGAGAGCTCAGATGAACAGAACCCCAAGAAAGAATGCAAAAGGCAGAAGGCAACAGAGCAGAGTAGCACTGGGGTAAGTGTAAACCACAAGGTGACAGGAAGGGACAATATGTATGAATATAAAGGGGCTGCAGGAGGGGTCAAAACTAAAAATCATGGTTTAAAAACTAGTATTAAAACACTTTACCTAAACGCAAACAGCATTCGAAACAAAGTAAATGAGTTGACGGCACAAATCATTACAAATGGGTATGATTTGGTGGCCATTACAGAAACATGGTTGCAGGGTGGCCAAGACTGGGAATTAAATATACAGGGGTATCTGACAATTCGGAAAGATAGACAAGAAGGGAAAGGAGGTGGGGTAGCTCTGTTAATAAAATATGATATCAGGGCAGTTGTGAGAGACGATATTGGCTCTAATGAACAAAATGTTGAATCATTGTGGGTGGAGATTAGAGATAGTAAGGGGAAAAAGTCACTGGTGGGCGTAGTTTATAGGCCCCCAAATAACAACTTCACGTTGGGGCTGTAGAATTTACCAATATCTCGCAAAGATTCCAGGTACCTTTCCCCTGCAGAGGAGAAGAATCCCTTTCTGGACATTTAAAATGGAAGGAAATGGGACACAAATGAATTTCAAAGGGGCAGACGAGGCCTGCAGGGGATAAAAGGGGGTGCATTCACGGAGACCCCCCCCCCCACAGTGTTTGGACTCATAGGAAAGGGAATTTAATTTGGAACTATCTACCAGAAAGTTTGAAATCCTAAAGTGCACATGGAAAAAAGCTACGAAATTTAATCGAATTTGGGATTTTTAAAAGGTGTATGTTGGGTCTGCAAGAAAAGGGGTGGGGTCAATATCTAAAGGGCCAGTTTGGACATTGGAATGAATCAAATTGTCTGGGAACTGTATACCCTCGAAACTTGCGCCTTGAAAACATTAGCATTTAAACAATCAACGATGGAAGAAACATTTATCACCACATCCGGAGGAGCCAAATGACACATACATATTCCAACACCTTTTCAACAGGCATAGAAATATCTGGCTCAGGCCAGACTAGCACAATGGAGAGCTCACCAACTTCGAAAAGCCTATTAACGCCAGATTAAAACCACTTAATCAAGTTTCAGTTAGCTGGCTGAAAAATCGAAACAAAGAACTGAGCTAGATTTGATAACGGAGCCTTTTTTTTGGGATATATCTATCCCCCAGTTTTTACAATGAGAGGAGCAGCACGCAGACTAGCAGAACACAGGAAACCTAGCAGAACTCAAAACTAGCAGAACTAAAAGCTAGCAGAACACAGACTTCAACAGCAGAACGCAGACTCAAACACAGACAGACACAAGCAGCCGGAGGTGGGGAGTGAAGAAATGGAGTAGTGGAGGAAACTACAAGAAATCATCAAGGACCGACCGAGCACGAGGCCCACGAAACGGAAGGTTGTCAGCAACCAAACTGACAACCCGGGCCACCACAACCAGCGAAACGACCAACCGAAACCAACTCAGCAAAAACCGAAGAATCGACATTTATTTCCACTCTACAATCTACTTCTGAACCACCAACGGGTGAGAAATTACCAAAAGCGACTAACTAAACTATTCCTAACCAAAGAAAGTGGGTACTTACCCCATACATCCAAAACGCAACTTACCGCATCAACAGACGCACCCCAACTGAAGACTACGCAGTCCGAAGTCCTCTCCTCCGACCGGGGTACGGCTCGCCAAGAAGGCCAAGTGCAGCGAACCGCGAAACCGCGATTCACCGGCAACTGTCAAAAAGGGGATTGGTGAGCATGGCCCCTGAACCCACAGAGCTATAACTTAGTTAGTTAGGGGAATTAGGGGAGGGAGGCTGGGATAACTTGTGTAAATGTATCTGCATTCTCTTCTTTACCCCATTTAGAGTTTAAGCTGTATTCTTTTCCCCACAGGCTGCAATTTGACATTTTATTCAATGTGTTGTACCCCTCAGTGTGTATTGGTCTGTGTGTGTTATTAAAGGTGTGCCTTTTACTTCTTTTTAAACACAATAAAGCCATACCTGCTTCCTACCTTGAAACCGATTGTCTGTCCAAGTCTGTCACAGTCCCTTCATAATTCCAGTGTCTAGAACCAAGGGTGTGGGAGCGATTCGGAACCGCTCATATAAGGTCAGAAGGGAAAGCTGACCCTCTGCAAACCACCCTTTACAGGGCAAACAATAATCAAGGGAATAATTGAGGCATGTGAAAAAGGAACGGCAGTAATCATGGGGGATTTTAACCTACATATCGATTGGTCAAATCAAATCGCACGGGGTAGCCTGGAGGAGGAATTCATAGAATGCATACGGGATTGTTTCTTAGAACAGTATGTTACAGAACCTACAAGGGAGCAAGCTATCTTAGATCTGGTCCTGTGTAATGAGACAGGAATAATAAATGATCTCCTTGTAAAAGATCCTCTCGGAATGAGTGATCACAGTATGGTTGAATTTGTAATACAGATTGAGGGTGAGGAAGTAGTGTCTCAAACGAGCGTACTATGCTTAAACAAAGGGGACTACAGTCTGAGGGCAGAGTTGGCTAAAGTAGACTGGAAACACAGACTAAACGGTGGCACAATTGAGGAACAGTGGAGGACTTTTAAGGAGCTCTTTCATCGTGCTCAACAAAAATATATTCCAGTGAAAAAGAAGGGCGGTAAGAAAAGGGATAACCAGCCGTGGATAACCAAGGAAATAAAGGAGAGTATCAAATTAAAAACCAATGCGTATAAGGTGGCCAAGGTTAGTGGGAAACTAGAAGATTGGGAAAATTTTAAATGACAGCAAAGAATGACGAAGAAAGCAATAAAGAAAGGAAAGAAAGATTACGAAAGTAAAGTTGCGCAAAACATAAAAACAGATAGTAAAAGTTTTTACCGATATATAAAACGGAAGAGTGACTGAAGTAAATGTTGCTCCCTTAGAAGATGAGAAGGGAGATTTAATAATGGGAAATGTGAAAATGGCTGAGACCTTAAACAATTATTTTGCTTCGGTCTTCACAGTGGAAGACACAAAAACCATGCCAAAAATTGCTGGTCACAGGAATATGGGAAGGGAGGACCTTGAGACAATCACTATCACTAGGGGGGGTAGTGCTGGACAGGCTAATGGATCTCAAAGGTAGACAAGTCCCCTGGTCCTGATGAAACGCATCCCAGGGTATTAAAAGAGATGGCGGAAGTTATAGCAAATGCATTGGTTAGAATCTACCAAAATTCTCCAGACTCTGGGGAGGTACCAACGGATTGGAAAGCAGCTAATGTAACGCCTCTGTTTAAAAAAGGGGGCAGACAAAAGGCAGGTAACTATAGGCCGGTTAGTTTAACATCTGTAGTGGGGAAAATGCTTGAAGCTATCATTAAGGAAGAAATAGCGGGACATCTAGATAGGAATAGTGCAATCAAGCAGACGCAACATGGATTCATGAAGGGGAAATCATGTTTAACTAATTTACTGGAATTCTTTGAGGATATAACGAGCATGGTGGATAGAGGTGTACTGATGGATGTGATGTATTTAGATTTCCAAAAGGCATTCGATAACGTGCCACACAAAAGGTTACTGCAGAAGATAAAGGTACGCGGAGTCAGAGGAAATGTATTAGCATTGATTGAGAATTGGCTGGCGAACAGAAAGCAGAGAGTCGGGATAAATGGGTCCTTTTCGGGTTGGAAATCGGTGGTTAGTGGTGTGCCACAGGGATCGGTGCTGGGACCACAACTGTTTACAATATACATAGATGACCTGGAAGAGGTAACAAAATTTGCAGATGACACTAAGATTAGTGGGAAAGCAGGTTGTGTAGAGGACACAGAGAGGCTGCAAAAAGATTTAGATAGGTTAAGCGAATGGGCTAAGGTTTGGCAGATGGAATACAATGTCGGAAAGTGTGAGGTCATCCACCTTGGAAAAAAAACAGTAAAAGGGAATATTATTTGAATGGGGAGAAAGTACAACATGCTGAGGTGCAGAGGGACCTGGGGGTCCTTGTGCATGAATCCCAAAAAGTTAGTTTGCAGGTGCAGCAGGTAATCAGGAAGGCAAATGGAATGTTGGCCTTCATTGCGAGAGGGATGGAGTACAAAAGCAGGGAGGTCCTGCTGCAACTGTACAGGGTATTGGTGAGGCCGCACCTGGAGTACTGCGTGCAGTTTTGGTCACCTTACTTAAGGAAGGATATACTAGCTTTGGAGGGGGTACAGAGACGATTCACTAGGCTGATTCTGGAGATGACGGGGTTACCTTATGATGATAGATTGAGTAGACTGGGTCTTTACTCGTTGGAGTTCAGACATGAGGGGTGATATAATGGAAACATTTAGAATAATGAAAGGGATAGATAAGATAGAGGTAGTGAGGTTGTTTCCACTGGTCGGGGAGACTAGAACTAGGGGGCACAGCATCAAAATACCGGGGTGCCAATTTAAAACCGAGTTGAGAAGGAATTTCTTCTCCCAGAGGGTTGTGAATCTGTGGAATTCTCTGCCCAAGGAAGCAGTTGAGGCTAGCTCATTGAATGTATTCAAATCACAGATAGATAGATTTTTAACCAATAAGGGAATTAAGGGTTAGGGGAGTGGGCGGGTAAGTGGAGCTGAGTCCACGGCCAGATCAGCCATGATCTTATTGAATGGCGGAGCAGGCTCGAGGGGCTAGATGGCCTACTCCTGTTCCTAATTCTTATGCTCTTATGAGAGACAGAGACTGGGCGGGATATAGAATGGGGGTAGAGATATGGGGGAAAGAGAGGGACTGCGGGGGAGAGAGCATGACTGGGGGGGAGACTAAGGGGAGAGAGAGACAGAGTGGGTGGGAGGGAGCGAGACTGGGGGGAGAGAGAGAGACGGGGAGGGAGAGGAGAGAGAGACACTGGGTGGGAAAGAGAGACTGGGAGAGATTGGGGAGGGAGAGTCTTGGTGGGGGGGAGAGACAGAGACTGGGGGTTAGAGAGAGTGACTGGGTGGGAGAGAGAGACTGGGCGGGGGAGAGAGAAACTAGGGGAAGAGAGAGACTGGAGCAGGGGAGAGAGAGACTTGGGGGGAAGAGAGAGATTGGGCGGGGGGGAACAGAGAGACTGGAGCAGGGGAGAGAGAGACTGGGGGGAATAGAGAGACTGGCGGGAGAAAGACAGACTGGGGAGAAAGAGAGACTGGAAGAAGAGGGAGAGAGAGAGAGAGAGAGAGACTGGGGGGAGAATGAGGGACTGGGGCGGAGAGAGAGAGAGACTGGGGGGGAGAGAGAGACTCAAGAGAGAGAGAGAGACTGGGGCGAGAGTGAGGGACTGGGGCGGAGAGAGAGAGAGACTGGGGGGGAGAGAGAGACTCAAGAGAGAGAGAGAGACTGGGGCGAGAGTGAGGGACTGGGGCGGAGAGAGAGAGAGACTGGGGGGGAGAGAGAGACTCAAGAGAGAGAGAGAGACTGGGGCGAGAGTGAGGGACTGGGGCGGAGAGAGAGAGAGACTGGGGGGGAGAGAGAGACTCAAGAGAGAGAGAGAGACTGGGGAGAGAGAGAGAGACTGGGTGGGAGAGAGAGACTCAAGAGAGAGAGACTGGGGCGAGAGAGAGAGAGAGAGTATGAGCGACTGGGTGGGCTTCGAGAGACTGTATGGTGAGAGAGAGAGACTGGGTGGGGGGAGAGAGAGTGATTGGAGAGAGAGAGAGAGAGAGAGAGAGAGAGAGAGAGAGAGAGAGAGAGAGACGGGGGAGAGAGAGACAGAGAGACTGGGGAGAGAGAGTGATTGGGGAGAGAGAGAGAGAGAGACGGCGGAGAGAGAGAGAGAGAGAGACTGGGGGGAGAGAGAGACTCAAGAGAGAGAGAGAGACTGGGGCGAGAGAAAGACTGGCGGGAGAAAGACAGACTGGGGAGTTTCGAGAGAGAGAGAGACTGGGGGGAGTTTCGAGAGAGAGTGAGAGCGACGGGGGAGAGAGAGAGAGAGTGAGAGTGACTGGGGTGGGCTTCGAGAGACTGTGTGGTGAGAGAGAGAGACTGGCTGGGGGGAGAGAGAGTGATTGGAGAGAGAGAGAGAGAGAGAGAGAGAGAGACGGGGGAGAGAGAGACAGAGAGACTGGGGAGAGAGAGTGATTGGGGAGAGAGAGAGAGAGAGACGGCGGAGAGAGAGAGAGAGAGAGACTGGGGAAGAGAGAGAGATTGGCGGGAAGAGAGAGAGAGACTGGGGGGAAAGAGCGAGAGAGATTGGGGTGGGGAGAGAGAGACTGGCGGAGAGAGAAAGAGACTGTGTGGAGACAGAGAGAGAGAGAGATAGGGGAAAGAGAGAGACTGGTGGGGGAGAGGGAGAGCCTGGGATGGGGACAGAGAGAGAGGCAGGGCAAGGGGAGGGGGGAAAGAGAGGCTGGGGGGAAGAGAGGGATAGACTGGGGGGCAGAGAGAGAGATTAGACCAAAGAGAGACACTGGGCCGGAGAGAGAGACTTGTGGGGGGGGGAGGAGAGAGAGAGCCTAGGGTGGGAGGAGATACTAGAGGGGGGGGAGAGAGAGACTGGAGAGGGAGACAGACCAGGGGTGGCGGGAGACTGGGCGTGGGAGGAGAGAACTGGGGGGCGGGGGGAGGGAGAAAGACAAGGAGGAGGCAAGAGGGAGACAGGGGGGGAAGAGAGAGACTGGGGGAAAGAGTGAGACTGAGTGGGGAGAGAGAGATCAGGGGGGGAGAGCGAGTGGGGGGGGGAGACTGGGGGAAGGGATATGGGGGGAAGAGGGAGACTGGGGGGAGAGAGAGACTGGAGGGAGAGAGAGACTGGGGGGAGAGAGAGACTGGAGGGAGAGAGAGACTGGGGGGAGAGAGAGATTGGCGGGACAGAAAGACAGGGGGGGCAGAGAGACGGGGAGCAGAGAGACTGGGGGGGACAGAGAGACTGGGGGGACAGAGAGATTGGGAGGACAGAGAGACTGGGGGGACAGAGAGACTGCGGGGGACAGAGAGACTGGGGGGACAGAGAGACTGGGGGGGACAGAGAGACTGGGGGGACAGAGAAACTGGGGGGACAGAGAGACTGGGGGGACAGAGAGACTGGGGGGACAGAGAGACTGCGGGGGACAGAGAGACTGGGGGGACAGAGAGACTGCGGGGGACAGAGAGACTGGGGGGACAGAGAGACTGGGGGGGTGCAGAGAGACTGGGGGGACAGAGAGACTGGGGGGGGCAGAGAGACATGGGGCACAGAGAGACTGGGGGGCAGATAGATTGGGGGGACAGAGCGACTGGGGGGGGCAGAGAGACTGGGGGGGACAGAGAGACTGGGGGGACAGAGAGACTGGGGGGACAGAGAGACTGGGGGGGGCAGAGAGACTGGGGGGGCAGATAGATTGGGGGGACAGAGAGACAGGGGGTGGACATAAAGACTCGGGAATGAGAGAGAGTGGGTTGGTGAGAGAGAGAGAGAGAGAGAGAGGCTGGGGGGAGTGAGAAAGAGAGAGAGAGAGAGGGAGACTGGGGGGAGAGGGAGACTGGGGAAAGAGAGAGAGAGATTGGGGGTAATAGAGAGGGACTGGGTGGGAGGTAGAGACTGGAGTAGGGGAGAGAAAGACTGGGGGAAGAGAGAGACTGTGGAGAAGAGAGAGGCTGGGGGAAGAGAGACTAGGTTTGGGGAGAGAGACTGCGGGGAAGAGAGAGACTGGCGGGAAGAGGGAGAGAGAGAGACTGGGGGGGGTGTGAGAGAGAGAGACTGGGGGGAGAGTGAGACTGGGGGAAGAGAGAGAGAGAGATTGGAGGGGAATAGAGAGATAATAGGTGGGAGAGAGGGACACTGGGTGGGGGGAGAGAGACTAGGGGGGAGAGAGAGGGGGACTGGGGGTGAGAGAGAGACTGGGGGAGAGAGAGACCGGCGGGGAAGCGGTAGCCTGCGGGAGAGAGAGAGAGACTGGGGGCGGGAGAAAGAGAGACTGGGAGGGGGAGAGAAAGCGACTGAGGGGAGAGAGAGAGAGACAGAGACTGGGCGGGAGAGATAGAGAATGGGGGGAGAGAGATGGGGGAAAGAGAGGGACTGCGGGGGAGAGAGAGCGACTGGGGGGAGACTAGGCGGAGAGAGAGAGAGTAGGTGGGAGGGAGTGAGACTGGGGAGAGAGAGGGACTGGGCAGAGAGAGATAGAGAGAGGGCGTGGGAGGGGAGAGAGAGACTGGGGGGAGAGAGAGAGACTGGGGGGAGGGTGGAGAGAGACTGCGGGGTAGAGCGAGACTGGGGGAGAGAGAGACTTGGGGGGAGAGAGAGATTGGGGGAGAGAGAGAGGCTGGGGAGTGCGAGAAAGAGAGACTGGGAGAAGGAGAGTGAGAGTGAGAGAGACTGGGGTGGGCTTTGACAGACTGTGACAGAGGGAGCGAGATTGGGGGAGAGAGAGAAAGCCTGGTGGGGGGTGAGAGACAGAGAGAGACTGGGGGAGAGAGAGACTGGGGGAAGAGAGAGAGAGAACGGGGGCGAATAGAAAGAGACTGGGTGGGAGAGAGAAGGACTGGCAGGGAGGGAGCGACACTGAGCGGGAGAGAGAGAGAGACTGGGCAGGGAAGAGAGAGACTGGGGGGGGGAGAGAGAGAGACTGGGGGGAGAGGGAGCGGGACTGGGGTTCAGAGAGAGACCGGGGGGCGGGGGGGGGAGAGAGTGACAGACTGGCAGGGGAGAGACTTGGCGGGGAGAGAGAGACATGGGGGGTGAGACTGAGGGTGGGGAAAGAGTGAGACTTTGAGAGAGAGAGGGATTGGGGGAGAGAGAGAGATAGACTGTGGGGTGCGAGAGAGAGAGTGACAGGGGGGAGAGAGCGAGAGAGAGAGTGAGAGCGACTGGGGTGGGCTTCTAGAGACTGTGTGGCGAGATAGAGAGTGAGGGGAGAGAGAGAGAAAGAGAGATAGAGAGCGACGGGATAGAGAGAGAGAGAGACTGGGGAGAGAGAGACAGGAGTGAAGAGAGAGAGAGATTGGGAGGTGAGAGAGAGAGATTGGGGGAGAGAGAGAGAGCGAGATGGGTGAGAGAAAGAGAGAGCCTGGGGGAGAGAGAGACAGGGGGGAAGAGAGAGAGAGACTGGGGTGGGGAGAGAGAGAGACTGGTGGAGAGAGAGAGAGACTGTGTGGAGAGAGAGAGAGAGCCTGGAATGGGGAGAGAGAGAGAGACAGGGCGAGGGGGCGGCGGGGAGAGAGTCGCTTGGGGAGAGAGAGAGAGAGAACTGGCAGGGGGAGAGAGACTGGGGGGAGGGAGAGACTTGTTGGGAGAGAGAGAGACTGGGGGGAAAGAGACATGGAGGCGGGGCGGGGGGTGAGAGACAGAGACTGGAGGTAGAGAGACTGGGAGAGAGAGAGAGAGAGACTGGGGTTAGAGATAGTGACTGGGTGATGTGGAAATGTATTTTTATCTAAGCTGATACCATACGGTATTTGTGTGCCATTTGATTAAAATGGAGTCCTGGCCCTTCCAGAACTTTCTGCATTTTAGCAGCCAGCTTATTATGAACAGCTAAACCTGCTGTTAGATGGCTGATGGTTATCAGACAGCTAGGAGACAAGTCATGCTGAGACAAGTAACCCCCCATGGTGCTCTCCTATTGTCTACACTACAGGAGTTCCATGTCACCCCACCCTTATCTTCTAGCCATTATCTCTTTCCTTTACCTCATCCATTTGAAGCAAACAGGTAAACTGACCAGGAAATTGGATAATCCTGATACAATACAAGACAGGTGATAGCCCATTACCTATGACTCATGGAGTAATGGCCGTTTGGCTTTCTGATAACCCTGACAAAAGGAAATATCTGGATACCATTTCAGGACCAGGATATAGTAATTAACTCTTTATCTGTATTCACTGACTGTGAGACAGAGCAATACACAGGGAGAGGCCAGAACTTGGGTTTTACTGTATAAATATCTTGTGAAGCTGTACCATTGCGGAGGTGTTCATTTGGCCCTTGACTGAGTGAAACCTACCCCTTGCGAGCAAGTAAATTAAAAGGGAAACTTCCATCGGAGCTGTAAGTGTCGGAGTCGATTCTTTTCTGAGGTCGAGATTTCGACAGTTATTGGAGGTTCCACCGAGATGCATACTCTCTGTCCTGTGAGTAAAACGGATACAGGCATAGTGCCTCTCCAGTGAAAGGCTTCAGTGGCCAAACAAGGTGAGCCTTTGCTCACAAGAGGTTTCTTCACTGTTGAATCGCAGATGTAATCTGTTGTCCACAGCTGAGGTACTGCATCTACAAGACTCGGCATTTAAAAGTTAAAGGTATTTTTTTTATAACCATTTCTTTCTCAGCTCGCCAGCAGAAGAGAACAGGTTCTGGAAAAAATCTCGAGACAGCCCGGGGAAGGTTTCAGTAGGTAAAAGAAAGCGCTAGTCGATCGAAAAGGGTTCCAGGTTCTTATATGATAAGATTTTTATTGTTTTTAATTCGGAAGGGGTTCTTATGTGATAAGACTATTAAAAGAAAAGAAAAAAGAAAGCGCTAATAATCGATCGAAGGTTCTTATGTGATAAGATTTTTATTGTTTTTAATTCGGAAGGGGTTCTTATGTGATAAGACTATTAAAAAAAAAGAGCGCAATCGATCAAAGAGTTTGGGTACGGAACCTTAAGTTTTATCAGCTGTTATTAGGATAAGTTAAGGACTCGGTCTGTAGTGGCGTACAACGCAGACTGAGAATTTGTTTAGAGGTTATGATTTGTGTACTCACGGGAATATTGTTTGTTGTCCTTGTATTACTGTTGGTTGCAATACCTTTGTGAGTCATTGCCATTAGAGAAACGGGAAGAGTCACTCGGGAAAATTGTGATTCGAAAAAAAAAAACCACAAGGATTGATTAAGAAAAGAAACAGTAACTGATTGATCAACTACGGTTGGTTCGTGCCAACATATCTCACACACCCAGACTGAGCCCGAATTAAGAGCCTTTTCAGGCCACGTAACGGCCAGGAGAAGTGGGCGTAGAGAACTCGGTTGGCCGAAAGGATTGTGAGATCAGAAACTGTGGGAAAATCTTAATCATCCAGAATGGGTGCCGGAGCAAGTTAAAACACCACAAAAGGCACACCAGCCTATGTCATGCTCCAGAATTGTGGTCAGTCTTCAATTGACCAAAGAAACAAAAACCAGTAAAGTGGACTAAGGGTGAAAACAGGCCATTTCCACCCGATGGTTCATTTAATTTAGAGAGAACAACTTGTCTCCAGGAGTGTCTTATAAACAGAGATCCAGGAAAAAAAAAAGGAAAGTAATAGAAAAGGCCTGGGTTCCGATTCTTCAAGCCCATGTAAAATTAACAGAGGAAGTAAATCAAATGTAAAAAAAAAAGAGAACCTGATAGTGACTTATGAAAAAAAAATGAAGCTAGTAAAAGAAAAAGCTTTATTGAATGGAGAGAGACTTGTGAATGTCTTGTCTTTGAATGAGAGTGCTTCTGTCTTTTTTCCTTGTGTCTGGAAACCTGTTTGGAAAAGTTGTGGAGCTGCCTGTTTGTTTTAGCTCCGCCCACTTTTTCAAACAAAGTGAAGTTTTTTAACCCTTCATAGTGTTGTCCTGTATGTGGGAAGTTTAAGACATTTTAAGTTAGAAGCGCAGGTGTGGATTTATTCGGATGAGAGGTTACGGAGCTAGGAAATGCACAAAGGATGGGTTTGTTGAGACATGGTCCCGGTGGTTAAAAGTTGTAATGCTTTTTTTTTTTAAAAAGCCTTTGTGGGTCTCTCGAGGTGCAGGCTGGGGGAGTACACTCTCATTGCCCTTGGTGTAAAATCTTGGTACAAAAGCTTCTAACTCAGTAGGGGGAAATTTTTTTGGATAAAGAGTGGCAGTACAATAATTGAATTGGGATTTTGAGATATTTCAGGTGATCTCCTTGATCAACATTTTGAGTGTATTGGAAAAATCTTGGGTTTGGAGGCCTTTTAATAAGATTAGAAAACAAGTACTTTACATTCTGTGATCTGTGAATCACTATAAGCATAAATGAGAAGTCCGTGTAACACACAGATTTGTCCAGTTCAGTAGCCCACACAAATGGAGGTTTGTCCATGACCTACGAGCTGTGAATGAATCTACTATATTCTCACAATGCTTAAAGGATGTGGAATGAAGTATCCCGGAATGCTTTCCAGAACCTTAAGCAGTCCCTCACTTCAGCACCAGCCTTGGGATTACCAGATTACACTAAGCTATTCAACTTATTTGTGCATCACAAGTCGGGTTTTGCACAATCTGTTTTGACTCAGTTACATGGGGACAGGCATTTCAGTACCCAACTAGACCCAGTGGCACGCGGACTATCGGGATGTCTTCCTTCGTTGGCAGCAGCTTATTATGCTATGCAACAGGCTCAGACAATCAAAAATGCAGAACAAGTGGAAAATCTCCTGCGAGCCATTTAATGCCCCTTAAAACTTGCCATTATCAAATGCCAGGCACATACAGGCCAGTCGAATGAGGTGGCACTTGGGAATGCCAGAGCTGATAATGCAGCTAAGTCAGCAGCTCTGTCGAAAGGGGGGATGCAGGTGTCATTGTTCCCACTGAGGAAAAATAATTGCTCAGACCTGCCACCCACTATTAATGACGTGCTGGCCTTTCAGACACAGGCCAGTACGGAGGAGGTGGTGACCTGGACGAAGGATCAATGTTATAAAAATCCAGAAGGAATATGGGTTCACCATGACGGCCGCGTGGTGGCCCCTAGATCCTTACTTCCATGGATTGCCCGATGTGTTCATACATTCACACATGCAGGCAAAGGGGGATTGGCAGATTATATTTTGGCAACTTGGTATGCACCAGGTATTTCGGCAATTGCAAAACAAATCTGTGAAAATTGTGTTACCTGTCAGACAATGAATCCGGGTAAGACGGAAAAAGTAGAATCTGCCTCCCACCCAAATCCAGTCGGGCCTTTTGTACATTTACAAATGGATTTTATTGAATTACCTATGTGTATGGGATCCAAGTATGTATTAGTTATTGTAGATGTGTTCTCTAGATGGATTGAAGCCTTTCCATGTAAAAAGGCCGATGCCACTACTGTTGCTAAATGTTTGTTAAAAGAAATTGTACCGTGCTTCGGAATCCCTGCTAAGCTTTCCAGTGATAACGGGTCACATTTCACGGGAACTGTCATAAGAGAAATGTGTAAAGCTTTACAGATTAATCAACGTTTTCATTGCAGTTATCATCCACAATCAGCTGGACTTGTTGAAAGATATAATGGAATGCTTAAAGATAAGCTGGCAAAACTATGCAATGACACTGGACTGAAATGGACAGAACTGCTGCCCTTAGCTTTGATGGTAATGCGATCTGCAACCAACAGAACAACAGGCTTGTCACCACATGAGATAGTTATGGGACGTCCCCAACGACTACCTTTTACAGCACCATTTACTGCAAAACAGATGGACATCCACAAAATGGAGGAAAATATGTTGAATTATTGTATTGCACTAACCAAATGTATTTCCAGCTTTCATTCACAGGTAAAGGAAGCCCAAGTCAAGCCAGCGGAAGGGAAGTGTCATAACCTGGAGCCAGGGGAATTCGTTTACATCAAGATTTTTAAAAGGAAAAGCAATCTACAGCCAAGATTCGAAGGACCATACCAGGTCTTGCTGGCGACCAATACTGCAATCAAGGTAAAGGAAAGACCAACATGGATCCACGCATCCCATTGCAAACGGGCACCCGACCAGGAGGAAGGGACGAAGGAATCAGAGGAACAGAAAAAGGAAGACTGAATAAAGAACTGTATGGACTATGGGGACTGATGGTGCTGGGCTTGACAGGGTTTTACTTCGCATTATTGATTACACCAGGGGTACAGACCCACCACCGAAGGGAATTGCACGTAAACGTATTTATGGCACTGAGTCATAGGTATGCTCAAGAAAGAAACTTGTCGAGTTGCTGGATATGTTCCCATGTACCTGTCCACTCCAGGGGGGGTATTCCCCTGAGATCTGTCCCCTTTAACGAATCAGAAATGGTAGAATGGTTGACAGTGCAAAACAGGACAAAACTAACTAAGGGGCCAGAAACAAAGGAGCAAACAGAATGGAGGTCGGCAGGGTATAAACTTACAGCCTTCCAGGGATGGTACCAGCCCAATTATGATAATAACCATCAGCCTCCCTTCCTAAGCATTACTCCCAGAATAGGAAATCCTGAGGGTATAATATGCCTAGTGAGTAATGAAACTAAAAGAAATGGAAATGGAGAGACTGTACAAGATCAGAATGGATTGAGTTGTCCTTGTGAAGGACAAAATGGGGGAATGTGGAAATGTATTTTTATCTAAGCTGATACCATACGGTATTTGTGTGCCATTTGATTAAAATGGAGTCCTGGCCCTTCCAGAACTTTCTGCATTTTAGCAGCCAGCTTATTATGAACAGCTAAACCTGCTGTTAGATGGCTGATGGTTATCAGACAGCTAGGAGACAAGTCATGCTGAGACAAGTAACCCCCCATGGTGCTCTCCTATTGTCTACACTACAGGAGTTCCATGTCACCCCACCCTTATCTTCTAGCCATTATCTCTTTCCTTTACCTCATCCATTTGAAGCAAACAGGTAAACTGACCAGGAAATTGGATAATCCTGATACAATACAAGACAGGTGATAGCCCATTACCTATGACTCATGGAGTAATGGCCGTTTGGCTTTCTGATAACCCTGACAAAAGGAAATATCTGGATACCATTTCAGGACCAGGATATAGTAATTAACTCTTTATCTGTATTCACTGACTGTGAGACAGAGCAATACACAGGGAGAGGCCAGAACTTGGGTTTTACTGTATAAATATCTTGTGAAGCTGTACCATTGCGGAGGTGTTCATTTGGCCCTTGACTGAGTGAAACCTACCCCTTGCGAGCAAGTAAATTAAAAGGGAAACTTCCATCGGAGCTGTAAGTGTCGGAGTCGATTCTTTTCTGAGGTCGAGATTTCGACAGTGAGAGAGAGAGACTGGGGAAAGAGAGAGACTGGAGCAGGGTAGAGAGGGACTGGGAAGGAAGAGAGAGACTGCGGGAGAGAGACTAGGGTTGGGGAGAGAGACTAGGGTTCGGGAGAGAGACTGGGGGAGAGAAAGACTGGGTGGAGAGAGAGAGACGGGGGGAGAGTGGAGAGAGAGACGGGGCAGAGAGAGACTTGGGGAAGAGGGAGAGAGAGAGAGAATGGGGGAGTGAGAAAGAGAGAGAGAGTGAGACTGCGGGGAGAGTGAGACTGGTGGGAAGAGAGAGAGATTGGGGGGGAGAGAGAGAGATTGGGGGGGAGAGAGAGAGAGACTGGGTGGGGAAGAGAAAGACTGAGGGGAAGGGAAAGAGACTGGGGGTAGGGCGAGGGAGAGAGACTGCGGGGGGAGGGAGAGAGAGTGTGGCCGGAGAGAGAAAGAAAGACTGGGGGAGAGAGAGGGGAACTGGGGGAGAGAGAGGGGGACTGGGGGGAGAGAGAGGGGGACTGGGGGGAGAGAGAGGGGGACTGGGGGGAGGGAGAGAGGGACTGGTGGGGGAGAGAGAGAAACTGGCGGGGGAGAGAGAGACTGGGTGGGAGAGAGAGATTGGGAGGGGGGAGAGAAAGAGACTGCGGGGAGAGAGAGAGAGACAGACTGGGCGGGAGAGAGATTGACTGGGGGGAGAGAGAGAGACGGGGAGGGGGCATGAAAGAGAGAGAGACTGGGGGGGAGAGAGAGACTGGGGGATGGGGAGAGATACTGGGGGTAGAGAGAGACTGGAGAGAGAGAGACATGGGGAGAGACTGGGGGGAAAGAGTGAGACTTGGAGGGAGAGAGAGATATGGGGGAGAGAGAGAGACTGGGGAGTGGGAGAGAGAGAGAGCGACTGGGGGAGAGAGAGAGAGAGTGAGAGAGATTGGGGTGGACTTCAAGAGACTGCGTGGAGAGAGAGAGACTGGGGGGAAAGAGCGAGAGAGAGTGGGGTGGGGAGAGAGAAACTGGTGGGGGAGAGAGAGGCTGGGATGGGAACAGAGAGAGACAGGAGGGGGGGAGAGATACGGGGAGGGGAGAGAGAGACTTGGCGGGGAAAGAGAGGCTGGGGCGAGAGAGAGAGATTGGGGAGAGAGAGAGAGACTGGCAGGAGGGAGAGAGATTGGGGGGAGGGAGAGACTTGGGGGAGAGAGAGAGCCTGGGGGGCCGTGAGAGAGACTGAGGGGGAGAGAGTCATTGGGGGAGAGACGGGGAGGAGGAGTGAGACTGGCGGGGAGAGAGAATTATTGGGGGGGGGGAGAGAGAGAGACTGGGGTGGGAAAGAGAGAGAGAGAGACAGGGAGAGAGAGAGAGACTGGGTGGAGAGAGAGAGGGACCGAGGTTCAGAGAGAGACGTGGGGGGGGAGAGAGTGACAGACTGGCGGGGGAGAGACTCGGGGGAGAGAGAGGCATGGGGGGTGAGACTGAGGGTGGGGAAAGAGTGTGACTTGGAGGGAGCGAGGGATTGGGGGAGAGAGAGAGAGACTGGGAGGTGCGAGAGAGAGAGTGACTGGGGGGAGAGAGCGAGATAGAGAGTGTGAGAGCGACTGGGGTGGGCTTCCAGAGACTGTGTGGCGAGAGAGAGACTGGGGGGGAGAGAGAGAGAGATTGGGGAGAGAGAGAGAGAGAGGGACTGGCGGGGAGACTAGGGCGGGAGAGAGAGAGTGGGTGGGATGGAGAGAGACTGGGGAGAGAGAGAGAGACAGGGAGTAGGGATGAGAGAGAGAGACTGGGGGGGAGAGAGAGACTGGGGGAGAGGGAGAGAGACTGGGGGTAGAGAGGGACTGGGGAGAGAGAGACTTGGGGGGAGAGACTGGGGGAAAGAGTGAGACTTGGGGGGGGAGAGAGAGATTGTGGGGAAAGAGAGAGAGAGACTGGGGAGTGGGAGAGAGAGAGAGGGAGACTTGGGGGGGAGAGAGAGATTGTGGGGAAAGAGAGAGAGAGACTGGGGAGTGGGAGAGAGAGAGAGGGAGACGAGGGGGAGAGAGAGTGAGTGAGAGAGACTGGGGTGGGCTTCGAGAGACTGTGTGGCGAGAGAGAGACTGGGGGAGAGAGAGAGAGACTGGGGGGGAGAGAGAGAGACTGGGGGGGAGAGAGAGAGACTGGCAGTGGGGAGAGAGATTGGGGGAGGGAGAGACTTGGGGGAGAGAGAAAGCCTGGGGGGCCATGAGTGAGACTGAGGGGGAGAGAGTCATTGGGGGAGAGACGGGGCGGAGGAGTGAGACTGATGGGGAGAGAGAATTATTGGGGGGGAGAGAGAGAGACTGGGGTGGGAAAGAGAGAGAGAGATGGGGAGAGAGAGAGAGAGAGAGAGAGAGAGAGTGACTGTGGTGGGGGTAGAGGGACTGTGGAGTGACAGACTGGGGGGAGAGAGAGAGAGATTGGGTAGAGAGAGAGAGACTGGGGGGTGGGAGAGAGATTGGGGGAGAGAGAGAAAGCCTGGTGGGGGTGAGAGGGAGAGAGAGACTGGGAGGAGAGATAGACTGGGGGAAGAGAGAAGGACTGGGCAGGGAGGGAGAGACACTGAGCGGGAGAGAGAGAGACCGGGCAGGGGAGAGAGAGACTGGGGGAGGGAGAGAGAGACTGGGGAGAGAAAGAGAGACTGGAGGGAGAGAGGGAGAGAGACTGAGGGGGAGAGAGAGAGGGACCGGGGTTCAGAGAGAGACAGGGGGAAGGAGAAAGTGACAGACTGGCGGGGGAGAGACTCGGGGGAGAGAGAGACATGGGGGGTGAGACTGAGGGTGGGGAAAGAGTGAGGCTTGGAGGGAGAGAGGGATTGGGGGAGAGAGAGAGAGACTGGGGGGTGTGAGAGAGAGAGAGAGTGACTGGGGGGAGAGAGCGAGAGAGAGAGTGAGAGCGACTGGGGTGGGCTTCCAGAGACTGTGTGGCGAGAGAGAGACTGGGGGGGAGAGAGAGAGAGATTGGGGAGAGAGAGAGAGAGAGAGAGAGAGAGACGGGGTGGAGAGAGAGAGAGACTGGGGGAGAGAGCGAGAGAGACTGGGGTGGGGAGAGAGAGAGACTGGTGGAGAGAGAGAGACATGTGTGGAGAGAGAGAGAGAGGTTGGGATGGGGAGAGAGAGAGAGACAGGGCGTGGGGGGGGAGGCGGGGAGAGAGATGCTTGGGTGGGAGATAGAGAGCCTGGGGTGGGTGAGAGAGAGACTGGGGGGAGTGAGAGAGATAGACTGGCAGGGGGAGAGAGACTGCGGTGAGGGAGAGACTTGTTGGGAGAGAGAGAAAATGGGGGAGAGAGACTTGGGGTGGGGGGGGAGAGACAGAGACTGGGGGGAGAGAGACTGGGAGAGAGAGGGAGAGAGAGACTGGGGGTTAGAGATAGTGACTGGGTGGGAGAGAGAGACTGGGTGGGAGAGAGAGAATGGGGAAAGAGAGATACTGGGGGAGAGAGACTAGGGTTGGGGAGAGAGACTAGTGTTCGGGAGAGAGACTTGTGTTCGGGAGAGAGACTGGTGGGGGAAAGAGAGCTTGTGATGGGGACAGAGAGAGACAGGAGGGGTGAGCGAGAGAGGCTGGGGGGAGAGAGAGAGGCTGGGGAGAGTGAGAGAGACTGGGAGGGGGAGAGAGAGACTGGGGGAAGAGAGATACTGGAGCAGGGCAGAGAGAGACTTCGGGGGAAGAGAGAGACTGGGGGAGAGAGACTAGGGTTGGGGAGAGAGACGAGTGTTTGGGAGAGAGACTGGTGGGGGAGAGAGAGCTTGTGATGGGGACAGAGAGAGACAGGAGGGGTGGGCGAGAGAGGCTGGGGGGAGAGAGAGAGGCTGGGGAGAGTGAGAGAGACTGGGGGGAGAGAGGGAGGTGTTGGGGGGAGAGTTAGACTGGCAGGGGCGAGACAGAGTGGGGGGAGATAGAGACTTGGGGCAGAGAGTGAGACTGGGGGTTAGAGGGAGAGACTGGGGGTGAGAGAGGGAGCCTGGGGGGGCAGAGAGATAAACTGGGGGAGGGGGGAGAGAGAGATTGGGGGAGAGAGAGACTTGCGGTGAGTGAGAGAGTGCGGGGGTGGGAGAGAGAGAGACGGGGGGAGAGAGAGAGAGAGAGACTGCGTGGAACATAAGAACATGAGAACATAAGAATTAGGAACAGGAGTAGGCCATCTAGCCCCTCGAGCCTGCTCCGCCATTCAACAAGATCATGGCTGATCTGGCCGTGGACTCAGCTCCACTTACCTGCCCGCTCCCCGTAACCCTTAATTCCCTTATTGGTTAAAAATCTATCTATCCGTGACTTGAATACATTCAATGAGCTTGCCTCAACTGCTTCCTTTGGCATAGAATTCCACAGATTCACAACCCTCTGGGAGAAGAAATTCCTTCTCAACTCAGTTTTAAATTGGCTCCCCCGTATTTTGAGGCTGTGCCCCCTAGTTCTAGTCTCCCCGACCAGTGGAAACAACCTCTCTGCCTCTATCTTGTCTATCCCCTTCATTATTTTAAATGTTTGTATAAGATCACCCCTCATCCTTCTGAACTCCAACGCGTAAAGACCCAGTCTACTCAATCTATCATCATAAGGTAACCCCCTCATCTCCGGAATCAGCCTAGTGAATCGTCTCTGTACCCTCTCCAAAGCCAGTATATCCATCCTTAAGTAAGGTGACCAAAACTGCACGCAGTACTCCAGGTGCGGCCTCACCAATACCTTATACAGTTGCAGCAGGACCGCCCTGCTTTTGTACTCCATCCCTCTCGCAATGAAGGCCAACATTCCATTTGCCTTCCTGATTACCTGCTGCACCTGCAAACTAACTTTTTGGGATTCATGCACAAGGACCCCCAGGTCCCTCTGCACCGCAGCATGTTGTAATTTCTCCCCATTCAAATAATATTCCCTTTTATTGTTTTTTTCCCAAGGTGGATGACCTCACACTTTCCGACATTGTATTCCATCTGCCAAACCTTAGCCCATTCGCTTAACCTATCCAAATCTCTTTGCAGCCTCTCTGTGTCCTCTGCACAACCCGCTTTCCCACTAATCTTTGTGTCATCTGCAAATTTTGTTACACTACACTCTGTCCCCTCTTCCAGGTCATCTATATATATTGTAAACAGTTGTGGTCCCAGCACCGATCCCTGTGGCACACCACTAACCACTGATTTCCAACCCGAAAAGGACCCATTTATCCCGACTCTCTGCTTTCTGTTAGCCAGCTAATTCTCTATCCATGCTAATACATTTCCTCTGACTCCGCGAACCTTTATCTTCTGCAGTAACCTTTTGTGTGGCACCTTATCGAATGCCTTTTGGAAATCTAAATACACCACATCCATCGGTACACCTCTATCCACCATGCTCGTTATATCCTCAAAGAATTCCAGTAAATTAGTTAAACATGATTTCCCCTTCATGAATCCATGTTGCGTCTGCTTGATTGCACTATTCCTATCGAGATGTCCCGCTATTTCTTCCTTAATGATAGTTTCAAGCATTTTCCCCACGACAGATGTTAAACTAATCGGCCTATAGTTACCTGCCTTTTGCCTGCCCCCTTTTTTAAACAGAGGCATTACATTAGCTGCTTTCCAATCCGCTGGTCCCTCCCAGAGTCCAGAGAATTGTAGTAGATTATAACTAATGCATCTGCTATAAGTTCCGCCATCTCTTTTAATACTCTGGGATACATTTCATCAGGACCAGGGGACTTGTCTACCTTGAGTCCCATTAGCCTGTCCAGCACTACCCCCCTAGTGATAGTGATTGTCTCAAGGTCCTCCCTTCCCACATTCCTGTGACCAGCAATTTTTGGCATAGTTTTTGTGTCTTCCACTGTGAAGACCGAAGCAAAATAATTATTTAAGGTCTCAGCCATTTCCATATTTCCCATTATTAAATCCCCCTTCTCATCTTCCAAGGGACCAACATTTACTTCAGTCACTCTTTTCCATTTTATATATCGGTAAAAGCTTTTACTATCTGTTTTTATGTTTTGCGCAAGTTTACCCTTGTCATCTATCTTTCCTTTCTTTATTGCTTTCTTAGTCATTCTTTGCTGTTGTTTAAAATTTTCCCAATCTTCTAGTTTCCCACTAATGTTGGCCACCTTATACGCATTGGTTTTTAATTTGATACTCTCCTTTATTTCCTTGGTTATCCACGGCTGGTTATCCCTTTTCTTACCGCCCTTCTTTTTCACTGGAATATATTTTTGTTGAGCACTATGAAAGAGCTCCTTGAAAGTCCTCCACTGTTCCTCAATTGTGCCACCATTGAGTCTGTATTTCCAGTCTACTTTAGCCAACTCTGCCTTCATCCCACTGTAGTCCCCTTTGTTTAAGCATAGTATGCTCGTTTGAGACACTACTTCCTCACCCTCAATCTGTATTACAAATTCAACCATACTGTGATCACTCATTCCGAGAGGATCTTTTACTAGGAGATCGTTTATTATTCCTGTCTAATTACACAGGACCAGATCTAAGATAGCTTGCTCCCTTGTAGGTTCTGTAACATACTGTTCTAAGAAACAATCCCATATGCATTCTATGAATTCCTCCTCCAGGCTACCCCGTGTGATTTGATTTGACCAATCGATATGTAGGTTAAAATCCCCCATTATTACTACCATTCCTTTTTCACATGCCTCCATTATTCCCTTGATTATTGTCTGCCCCACCGTGAAGTTATTATTTGGGGGCCTATAAACTACGCCCACCAGTGACTTTTTCCCCTTACTATCTCTAATCTCCACCCACAATGATTCAATATTTTGATCATTAGAGCCAATATCGTCTCTCACAACTGCCCTGATATCATCCTTTATTAACAGAGCTACCCCACCTCCTTTCCCTTCTTGTCTATCTTTCCGAATCGTCAGATACCCCTGTATGTTTAATTCCCAGTCTTGGCCACCCTGCAACCATGTTTCTGTAATGGCCACCAAATCATACCCATTTGTAATGATTTGTGCCATCAACTCATTTACTTTATTTCAAATGCTCGTGCGTTTAGGTAGAGTGTTTTAATACTAGTTTTTAAACCATGATTTTTAATTTTGACCCCTCCTGCAGCCCCTTTATATTCAGTGGCCCTTTTTGTTTTTTGCCTTGGGTTTCTCTGCCCTCCACTTTTACTCATCTCCTTTCTGTCTTTTGCTTTTGTCTCCTTTTTGTTTCCCTCTGTCTCCCTGCATTGGTTCCCATCCCCCTGCCATATTAGTTTAACTCCTCCCCAACAGCACTAGCAAACACTCCCCCTCAGACATTGGTTCCAGTCCTGCCCAGGTGCAGACCGTCCGGTTTGTACTGGTCCCACCTCCCCCAGAATTGGTTCCAATGCCCCAGGAATTTGAATCCCTCCCTGCTGCACCACTGCTCAAGCCACGTATTCATCTGCGCTATCCTGCGATTCCTACTCTGACTAGCATGTGGCACTGGTAGCAATCCCGAGATTACTACTTTTGAGGTCCTACTTTTTAATTTAGCTCCTAGCTCCTTAAATTCGACTTGTAGGACCTCATTCCTTTGTTTACCTATATCGTTGGTGCCAATGTGCACCACGAAAACTGTCTGTTCACCCTCCCTTTTCAGAATGTCCTGCATCCGTTCTGAGACATCCTTGACCCTTGCACCAGGGAGGCAACATACCATCCTGGAGTCTCGGTTGCGGCTGCAGAAACGCCAATCTATTCCCCTTACAATCGAATCCCCTATCACTATCGCTCTCCCACTTTTTCCTGCCCTCCTGTGCAGCAGAGCCAGCCATGGTGCCATGAACTTGGCTGCTGCTGCCCTCCCCTGATGAGTCATCCCCCTCAACAGCACTCAAAGCAGTGTATCTGTTTTGCAGAGGGATGACTGCAGGGGACCCCTGCACTACCTTCCTTGCACTGCTCTTCCTGCTGGTCTTCCATTCCCTAGCTGGCTGTGGACCCTTTACCTGCGGTAAGACCAACTCACTACACGTGCTACTCACTTCATTCTCAGCATCGTGGATGCTGGAGAGAGGGACTGGGGGAAGAGAGAGAGAGATTGGGTAGAGAGAGAGAGACTGAGGGAGAGTGGAGAGAGAGACTGGGGAGAGAGAGACTGTGGGGAAGAGTGAGAGAGATTGGTGAAGAGAGAGAGAGAGATTGGGGGGGGGGTGATAGAGAGAGAGAGAGAGAGTCAGACTGGGGGGAGAGAGAGACTGGGGAAAGAGAGAGAGAGAGAGAATGGGAGGGTGGGAGAGAGAGGGACTGGGCGGGGAAGTAGAGACACTGAGCGGGAGAGAAAGAGCCTGGGCAGGGGAAAGAAAGACTGGGGGAGAGAGAGAGAGACTGGGGTGGGAGAGAGAGAGACTGGGGTGGGAGAGAGAGAGACTGGAGGGAGAGAGAGAGAGAGAGAGAGAGAGAGAGAGTCTGGGGGAGAGAGAGGGACTGGGGCAGAGAGAGAGAGAGACTGGGGGGGAGAGAGAGAGGGACTGGGGGTTAGAGAGAGAGACTGGGGGGAGAGAGTGACTGGGGGAGAGAGAGAGACTGGGGGAGAGGGAGAGACTGCAGGGAGAGAGAGAGACTGGGGGGAGAGAGAGAGAGACTGGGGGGAGAGAGAGAGACTGGGGAAAGCGGGGAGAGAGACTGGAGGGAGAGAGAGAGACTGGAGAGAGAGAGAGAGACTGGGGAAAGCGGGGAGAGAGACTGGAGGGACAGAGAGAGAGGCTGGGGGAGAGAGTGACTGGGGGGAGAGAGAGAGAGACTGTGGGAGAGAGAGAGATTGGGGGAGAGAGAAAGACTGGGGAAAGCAGGGAGAGAGACTTGGGGGAGCGGGGAGAGGGACTGGTTGGGGAGAGAGAGAGACTGGGGAAAGCGGGGAGAGAGACTTGGGGGAGCGGGGAGAGGGACTGGTTGGGGAGAGAGAGAGACTGGGGAAAGCGGGGAGAGAGACTTGGGGGAGCGGGGAGAGGGACTGGTTGGGGAGAGAGAGAGAGAGACGGGTGCGAGAGAGAGAGAGACTGGGGAAGAGAGAGACTGGGGGGAAGAGAGAGAGAGACGGGGGTGGGGAGAGACAGACTGGCGGAGAGAGAGAGAGAGACTGTGTGGAGAGCGAGAGACAGGGTAGAGAGCAAGACTGGCAGGGGAGAGGGAGAGCCTGGGATGGGGAGAGAGAGAGAGACAGGGCGGGGTGGTGGGGGGGTGGTTGGTGATGGAGAGAGGCTGGGGGAGAGAGAGAGAGACTGGGAGGTGAGAGGGAGATAGACTGGGGGTGAGACTGGGGGAGGCGGGGAGAGAGTGACTGGGGGGAGGAGAGAGACTGGGGGGAAGAGAGACTGAGCGAGAGAGAGAGACTGGGTGGGTGTGGAGATAGACTGCAGGGGAGAGAGAGAGAGACGGGTGAGGGAAGAGAGAGACTGGGGTCGAGAGAGAGAGACTGGTGGGAGAGAGTGAGAGAGAGAGACTGGCAGGGTGAGAGAGACTGGGGGGAGGGAGAGACTGGTTGGATGAGAGAGAGAGACCGGGGGAGAGAGACCTGGGGGTGGGGGTAGAGACAGAGACTGGGGGGAGAAAGACAGGGGGGGAGAGAGAGAGATACTGGGGGATAGAGAGAGTGACTGGGTGGGAGAGAGATACTGGGTGGAAGAGAGAGACTGGGTGGGAGAGAGAGATTGGGTGGAAGAGAGAGATTGGGTGGGAGGGAGGGACTGGGTGGAAGAGAGAGACTGGGTGAGAGAGAGGCTGGAGGAGAGAGACTAGGGTTGGGGAGAGAGACTAGGGTTGGGGAGAGAGACTGGGGGGAGAGAGAGGCTGGGTGGAGAGAGAGAGAGACAGGGGTAGAGTGGAGAGAGAGACGGGGGGAGAGGGAGACTGGGCGAAGAGGGAGAGAGAGAGAGACTAGGCGAGCGAGAAAGAGAGAGAGAGAGTGAGACTGGCAGGAGAGTGAGACTGGTGGGAAGAGAGAGAGAGATTGTGGGGGCATAGAGAGAGATTGGGTGGGGAAGAGAGAGACTGGGTGGGGAAGAGAGAGACTGAGTGGGGGAGAGAGAGACTGGCTCGGGGAGAGAGAGACTGGGGGGAGGGAGAGAGACTGCGGGGGAGGGAGAGACTGGGGCAGAGGGAGAGAGAGAGACTGGGGAGAGAGAGAAAGACTGGGGGAGAGAGAGGGGGATTGGGGGGAGAGAGAGCGGGATTGCGGGGGGGAGAGCGAGACTGGTGGGGGAGAGCGAGACTGCCGGGGGAGAGAGAGACTGGCCGAAGAGAGAGAGACTGGGGGGCCAGAGAGATACTGGCGGGGGAGAGAGAGACTGGGAGGGGGGAGGAGAGAGAGAAACTGGGAGGGGGGAGAGAAGGAGACTGCGGGGAGAGAGAGAGAGAGAGACAGACTGGGCGGGAGAGATAGAGAATGGGGAGAGAGAGATGGGGGGAAAGAGAGGGACTGCGAGGGAGAGAGAGTGACAGGGGGCGGAGACTAGCGGGAGAGAGAAAGACTGGGGGGAGAGGGAGAGATGGGGAGGGGGAGGAGAGAGAGAGACTGGGGGGAGAGAGAGGTTGGGGGCAGGGGGAGAGAGACTGGGGGGAGAGAGAGACTGGAGAGAGAGAGAATTGGGGGAAGAGAGACTGGGGGAGGAGAGAGAGAGAGTTGGGGGAGAGACTGGGGGGAGAGAGAGACTGGAGAGAGAGAGAGAATTGGGGGGAGAGAGACTGGAGGAGGAGAGAGAGAGTGGGGGAGAGACTGGGGGGAGAGAGAGAGACTGTGGGGGCGTGAGAGAGACTGTGGAGAGAGAGAGAGATTGGGTAGAGAGAGAGATTGGGTGAGAATGGAGGGAGAGAATGGGGAGAGGGAGAGACTGTGGGGAAGAGGGAGAGCAATTGGGGAAGAGAGAGAGAGAGAGACTGGAGGGGGTGAGAGAGAGAGAGAGACTGGGGGAGAGAGAGACTGGGGGAAGAGAGAGAGAGAATGGGGGTGAATAAAGAGAGACTGGGTGGGAGAGAGAGGCACAGGGGGGGAGAGAGAGTCTCGGGGGAGAGAGAGAGACTGTCGGGGGAGAGAGAGACTGGTGGGGGAGAGAGAGACTGGGGGGCCAGAGAGATACTGGCGGGGGAGAGAGAGACTGGGGAGAGGGAGAGAGACTGGAGGGAGAGAGAGAGATTGGAGGTGGAGAGAGAGACTAGCGGTGGAGAGAGAGACTGGCGGGGGAGAGAGAGACTGGGGGGTCAGAGAGATACTGGCGGGGGAGAGAGAGACTGGGAGGAGAGAGAGAGACTGGCGGGGGAGAGAGAGACTGGGGGGCCAGAGAGATACTGGCGGGGGAGAGAGAGACTGGGGGAGAGAGAGAGACTGGGAGGAGAGAGAGATACTGGCGGGGGAGAGAGAGACTGGGGGAGAGAGAGAGACTGGGAGGAGAGAGAGAGACTGGGGGGCCAGAGAGATACTGGTGGGGGAGAGAGAGACTGACGGGGGAGAGAGAGACTGGCGGGGGAGAGAGAGACTGGCGGGGGAGAGAGAGACTGGGGAGAGGGAGAGAGACTGGGGGGAGAGAGAGAGACTGGGAGAGGGGAGGAGAGAGAGAAACTGGGAGGGGGGAGAGACAGAGACTGGGCGGGAGAGATAGAGAATGGGGAGAGAGGGATGGGTGGAAAGAGAGGGACTGCGAGGGAGAGAGAGTGACAGAGGGCGGAGACTAGGGGGAGAGAGAAAGACTGGGGGGAGAGGGAGAGACGGGGAGGGGGAGGAGAGAGAGAGACTGGGGGGAGAGAGAGGTTGGGGGCAGGGGGAGGGAGACTGGGGGAAGAGAGAGACTGGAGAGAGAGAGAATTGGGGGGAGAGAGACTGGGGGAGAGAGAGACAAAGGGGAGAGACTGGGGGGGAAGAATGAGTCTTGGGAGGAGAGAGAGATTGGGGGGAGAGAGAGATAGAGACTGTGGAGTGAAGAGAGAGAGAGACTGGGGGGAAAGAACGAGAGAGACTGGGCTGGGGAGTGAGAAACTGGCGGAGAGAGGGAGACTGTGTGGAGAGAGAGACCGGGTGGAGAGAGAGCGACTGGTCGGGGAGAGATAGCCTGGGATGGGGACAGAGAGAGACAGAAGGGGTTGGCAAGAGAGGCTGGGGGGAGAGAGAGAGGTTGGGGGAGAGAGAGAGAGGCTGGGGGGAGTGAGGGGCTGGGGGGAGTGAGAGAGACTGGAGGAGAGAGAGAGAGACTGGGGGAGAGAGAGCGAGACTGGGGGGGGAGAGAGAGAGACTGGCAGGGGGGAGAGAAATTGATGGGAGGTAGAGACTTGGGGGAAAGAGAGTGACTGGGGGTTAGAGAGAGAGACTGGGGGTGAGAGAGAGAGACTGGGGGGGGGCGTGAGAGAGACTGGGGGGGAGAGAAACTCGGGGGGAAGAGAGACTGGGGGAGAGAGAGACTAAGGGTGAGCGAGAGACTGCGGACGGCGGGGGAGAGAGACTGAGGGGGAGAGAGAGACTGAGGGAGAGAGAGACTGAGGGGAAGAGAGTGAGACTGCGGGGGGAGAGAGAATAATTGCGGGGGAGAGAGAGACTGGGGGTGGGAGAGAGAGAGACGGTGGGAGAGAGAGAGAGAGACAGAGAGAGAGAGAGAGAGAGACTGTGGAGGGCTTAGAGTGACTGTGTGGAGAGAGAGACTGTGGAGAGAGAGAGAGATTGGGTAGAGAGAGAGACTGGGTGAGAATGGAGGGAGAGAATGGGGAGAGAGAGAGACTGTGGGGAAAAGGGAGAGCAATTGGGGAAGAGAGAGAGAGAGACTGGAGGGGATGAGAGAGAGAGAGAGACTGGGGGAGAGAGAGACTGGGGAAGAGAGAGAGAGAATGGGGGTGAATAGAGACAGACTGGGTGGGAGAGAGAGGCACGGGGGGGAGAGAGAGTCTCGGGGGGAGAGAGAGAGACTGGGGGGAGAGAGAGAGATTGGAGGGAGAGAGAGAGAGACTGGGGGGAAGAGAGAGAAATTGGAGGGAGAGAGAGACTGTGGGGAAGAGAGAAACTGGGGGGAAAGATCGAGAGAGACTGGGGTGGGAAGAGAGAGATTGGCGGAGAGAGAGAGAGAGACTGTGTCGAGAGCGAGAGACAGGGGAGAAAGAGAGAGACTGGCAGGGGAGAGGGAGAGCCTGGGATGGGGAGAGAGAGAGAGACAGGGGAGAAAGAGAGAGACAGGGTGGGGGGCGGGTGGTGGAGAGAGACTGGGCGGAGAGAGAGCGAGAGAGTGGGGGAGAGTGGAGACAGAGTGAGAGAGACTGGGGTGGGCTTCGAGAGACTGTGTGGAGAGTAAGAGATTGGGGGGGGAGAGAGAGAGAGAGAGCCTGGCGGGGGAGAGAGAGACTGGCGGGGGAGAGAGAGAGACTGGGGGGAGAGAGAGAGATTGGAGGAGAGAGAGACTGTGGAGAGAGAGAGACAGGGGAGACAGATTGACTGGCGGGGGCGAGAGAGAGCCTGGGATGGGGAGAGAGAGAGTATGGGGTGGGGGGGAGAGAGAGACTGGAGGGGAGAGAGACTGGGGTTTCGAGAGAGAGAGAGAGACTGGGCGTGAGCGAGAAACTCGGGGGGAGAGAGATTCTGGGGGGGAGAGAGCGACTGAGGGGAGCGAGAGACTGTGGGGGAGAGGGAGAGACTGAGGGGGAGAGACATTGCAGGGCAAGATGGGGGGAAGAGTGAAACTGGGGGGAGAGAGAATAATTGTGAGGAGAGAGAGAGAGACTGGGGGATGGGAGAGAGAGAGTGAAATTGGGGAGAGAGAGAGAGACTGGGGGGAGGGAGAGAGAGAGAGCGAGAGAGACTGGGGTGGGCTTGTCGGGGGGAGAGAGAGACTCGGGGGAGAGAGAGGCTTGAGGGGAGAGACTCGGGGGGAGAGAGACTCGGGGGGAGGGAGAGTCTCGAAGGGAGAGAGAGTCTCGGAGGGAGAGAGAGTCTCAGAGGGAGAGAGAGGCTCGGGGGAGAGAGAGAGTCTCGGAGGGAGAGAGAGAGTCTCGGGGGAGAGAGAGTCTCAGAGGGAGAGACTCGCGGGAGAGAGAGAGAGTCTCGGGGGAGAGAGAGTCTTGGAGGGAGAGAGAGTCTCGGAGGGAGAGAGAGTCTCGGGGGAGAGAGAGACTGGAGAAGGGGAGAGAGAGATTGGGGGGGGCGGAAGAGAGAACTAGGGGGAGAACGAGACTTGGGGAGCGAGAGAGAAAGAGAGAGTGGAGGGAGAGTGGATAGAGAGACTGGGGGGCTAGAGAGAGAGAGAGAGTGGGAGAGACTGCAGGAAGAGAGAGACTGGGGAAGAGACAAGATTGGAGGGAAGAGAGAGAGACTGGGTGGGAAAGAGAGAGAGACTGGGCGGGGAGGGAGAGAGATGGGGAGGGGGGAGGGGAGAGAGAGTGGGTGGGAGAGAGAGAGACTGGGAGGGGGAGAGAGACTGGGGGGAGAGGGGAGAGAGACTGGGGAGAGGGGGAGAGATACTGGGGAGAGAGAGAGAATGGGGGAAAGAGAGAGAAACTGGGGAGAGAGAGACTGGGGGGAGGAGAGACTGGGGCTAGAGAGAGAGAGAGAGAGTGGGAGAGACTGGTGTGGGCTTCGAGACGCTGTGTGGGAGAGAGAGAGTCTGGGGAGAGAGAGAGAGAGAGACTGGGGGGAGAGAGAGAGTGACTGGGGGAGCAGGGGGGAAAGAGAGCCTGGGGGGAAGAAAGAGAGACTGGGGGCAAGAGAGAAGAGGGAGAGAGAGACTGGAGGAGAGAGACTGGGGTGGAGAGAGAGAGACTGCGGAGGGGGTGGAGAGAGACTGAGGGGGAGAGAGACTGAGGGGTGGACTGAGGGGAAGAGAGAGACACTGGAGAGAGAGAGTCTGGGGGAGTGAAAGACGCGGGGGGGTGAGAGAGAGAGACTCCGGTGCGAGAGAGAGACTGGGGTGGAGAGAGACTGGGTGGTAGAGAGAGGCTGGGGAGGGAGAGAGACTGGCGGGGAGAGAGACTGGGGGGTAGAGAGAGAGAGAGAGACTGGGGGGGGAGAGAGAGATTGGGGGGGAGAGAGAGTGACTCAGGGGGGAGAGAAAATGATAGGGACTGAGGGGGAGAGAGAGACTGGGGCGGGAGAGAGAAATTGCGGGAGTGAAAGACTGGGTTGAGAGGGAGAGAGACTGTGTGGGGAGAGAGAGAGAGTGGGGGGTAGAGAGAGACTGGGGCAGAGAGAGATCGGGGGGAGGGAGGTGGGGGGGCGGGGAGGGAGACGGAGGGAGAGGGAGCTGGAGGGTGGAGAGGGAGACAGCGGGAAACAGGGAGACGGGGTTGGCAAAGGGACTCTGGGGGTTGACAGACTGGGAGGGAGTGAGAGAGAGATTCGGGGAGTGAGAGAGAGAGAGACGAGGGGAGAGAGAGACTGGAGGAGGAGAGAGAGACTGATTTGATGAGAGAGAGAGACTGGTGGGGGGGAGAGGGAAACCGTGGGGGAGAGAGACTGGGGGGAGAGAGACTGTGGGGGAGAGAGAAAGACTGGGGGTGGAGAGAGACGGAGTGGGAGGAGAGAGAGACTGGGGGAGTAAGTGAATGGGGGAGAGACTGGGGTGAGAGTCTGGGTGGGGGGAGTTTGGGGATGGGAGTAACTGGGTAGGGAGAGACTGGCGGGGTGGAGAGAGAGACTGGGGTGTGGGAGAGAGACGGGGGGAGCGAGAGAGACTGGGGGAGGAATGAGAGAGACCGGGGGGAACAAGAGAGAGACTGGGGGCAGAGAGAGAGATTGGGCGGGGAGAGATTGGGGGGAGAGTCTGGACGGGGGAGAGACTGGGGGGAGGGACTGGAGGGGGCAGAGAGAGACTGGGGGGATGAGAGAGATTGGGGGAGAGAGAGACTGGGGGGGTAGAGAGAGAGTGGGAGGAGAGAGTGTGACTGAGGGGAGAGAGAGATTGGGGGGAGAGAGAGAGACTGGAGGGGAGAGAGAAATGTGGGGGAGGGAGACGGAGGGAAGGAGACGGGGGAGAGTGAGCCGAGGGTGGAGAGAGAAGCAGCGGGGAACAGGGAGACAGGGCGGGGGCAGAGGGAGTCTGGGGTTTGAGAGACTGCGGGGGAGAGGGAGACTGCGGGAGAGAGAGAGACCGGGGAGCGAGAGAGATTGAGTGGAGAGAGAGACTCGGTGGGAGAGAGATACTGGGGGGGGGGGGGGGGAGAGACTGGGGGGAGAGAGAGACTGGGGGGGGAGAGGGACACTGTGGGGGGAAGGGAGACTGGGGGTGGAGATGGGGGAGAGGGAGATGGGGAAAAGGGAGACGCGGGTACAGGGAGATGGGGCGGGAGAGGGAGACTCGGGTGGGGCGGGGGGGAGAGAGACTAGGGGGGGAGAGAGAGAGAGTCTGGTGTGGGTGATAGAGACTGGGGGGGAGAGAGAGACTGGGGAAGAGAGAGATCGAGGAGAGAGACAGATGGTGGGCGGGGTGTGGAGAGAGAGAGACTGGGGGGAGAGAGACGGGGGAGGGAAGGACGGGGGGGGGGAAGAGAGAGACTGCGGGTGGAGAGAGACTGGTGGGGAGACAGATTGGGGGGGAGAGAGAGAGACTGGAGCGGAGAGAGAGACTAGCGGGGAGTGAGAGAGTCAGGTGGCCAGAACTGTGGCAAATTGAATTCAATCTGGAGAAGTGTGAGGTAATGCATTTGGGGAGGCCTAACAAGGAAAGGAAATACACATTAAATGGTCAGAGACTGAGAAATGTAGAGGAACAAAGGGTCCTTGGAGTGCAGGTCCACAGATCCCTGAATGTAGCAGGCCAGGTAGATAATGTGGTTAAGAATGCATATAGAATACTTTCCTTTATTAGTCGAGGCTTGAAATACAAGAGCAAGGAGGTCATGCTTGAAATGTATAAAACACTGGTTAGGCCGCAGCTGGAGTACTGCGTGCAGTTCTGGTCATCATATTACAGGAAAGATGTAATTGCACTGGAAAGGATGCAGAGGAGATTTCCAAGAATGTTGTCCGGACTGGAGAATTTTGGCTATGAGCAAAGATTGGAGATGCTGGGTCTGTTTTCTTTGGCACAGAGGAGGCTGAGGGGAGAGCTGATTGAGGCGTATACATTTATGAGGGGCCTGGATATAGTGGATAGGAAGGACCTGTTTCCATTGGCAGAGGGGTCAACAACCAGGGAGCACTGTATTAAGGTAATTGGGAGAGGTATAGAGCAAAAATGACGGGAAATTTATTTACCTAGAGGGTAGTGGGGGTCTTGAACTCACTGCCTGAAAGGGTGGTAGAGGCAGAAACCCTAATCACATTTAAAAAATACTTGAATGTGCACTTAAATTGCCGTAACCTACAAGGCTACTGACCAAGAGCTGAAAAGTGAGATTAGGCTGGATAGCTCTTGGTCAGCCAGCGCGGACACAATGGGACGAAATGGCCTCCTTGCGTGCTGCAAATCTCCATGATTCTATGATTCTATATGTGACTGGTGCTCTCACGCTTGAAAAGCCCATGTGCCTCGTATGACCATATAAAAAGCCTGTGTGATTGGTTCTTTCTCTTTTTTGAAAGAAACCTGTGTGACTGGTCTGTCTCTGCAACAAAACTGTCTGATTTAAAAAATATATTTTTAAAGAGCCTGTGTGACTGATCAGGTTTCTTTAAAAAAATAACTCTGTGATCTCTATTTACAAAGTCTGTATGACTGGTTCTGTCCCATAAAAGGCCTTTGTGACTGGGTCTGCCTTGTTAAAAAACATTTGTGACTGGTTATGTGCCTTTAAAAAGCCCATCTGTCTAGTCTTGTCTCTTAAAATGCCTCTATTACTTCAACAGTCTCTTTATGAAGCCTCTTTAAAAAGCTTGAATGACTTCTCAATTCCCTGTGTAAAGCCTGTGTCACTGGGTCCGGTCTCCTTAAAATGCGTACATGACAGGTCCTTTCTAAGAACATAAGAACATAAGAAATAGGAGCAGGAGTAGGCCATTTCCTCCCTCGAGCCTGCTCCACCATTCAATAAGATCATCGTTGATCTGATCATGGACTCAGCTCCACTTCCCTGCCCGCTCCCCATAAGCCTTTATTACCTTATCACTCAAAAATCTGTCTATCACTGGCATAAATATATTCAATGAATAGCTTCCACAGCTCTCTGGGGAAGAGAATTCCACAGATTTACAACCCTCTGAGAGAAAAAATTCCTCCTCATCTCAGTTTTAAATGGATGGCCCCTTATTCTGAGACTATACCCCTTAGTTTTAGTTTTCCCCTATGAGTGGAAATATCCTCTCTGCATCCATCTTGTCGAACCCTCTCATTAGCTTATATATTTCGATAAGATCACCTCTCATTTTTCTGAATTCCAATGAGTATAGGCCCAATCTACTCAACCTATTTTCATACGTCAACGCTCTCTTCTCCAGAATTAACCTAGTGAAACTTCTCTGAACAGCCTCCAATGCAAGTATACCCTTCCTTAGATATGGAGACCAAAACTGTGCACAGTACTCCAGGTGTGGCCTCACCAATACCCTGTACAGTGGTAGCAGGACTTCTCTGCTTTTATACTCTATTCCCCTGGCAATAAAGGCCAACATTCCATTTGCCTTCCTGATTACTTGCTGTACCTGCATACTATCCTTTTGTGTTTCATGTACAAGGACCCCAGGTCCCTCTGTACTGTAGCACTTTGCAATTTTTCTCCATTTAAATTATAATTTGCTTTTCTATTTTTTCTACCAAACCTTACACTTTCCCACATTATACTCCATCTGCCAAATGTTTGCCCACTCACTTAACCTGTCTATATCCCTTTGCAGATTTTTCGTGTCCTCCTCACAATTTGCTCTCCCATCCATCTTTGTATCATCAGCAAACTTGGTTACATTACAATCGGTCCCTTCATCCAAATCATTAATATAGATTGTAAATAGTTGAGGCCTCACCACCAATCTGTGTGGCATGCCACTAGTTATTGTTTGCCAACCGGAAAATGACCAATTTATCCCAACTCTCTGTTTTCTGTTCGTTAGCCAATCCTCAAATAAACTCTAGCACATTTTTAAACACGATTTCCCTTTTCTAAAATCGTTTTGACTCTGCCTAATTATATGATGATTATCTAAGCATGATGTTACCACTTTCTTATTAATGGATTCCAGCATTTTCTCGATGACTGATGTTAGGCCTGTAGTTACCTGTTTTTCTCTCTCTGTTTTCTTGAACAGCGGAGTTATATTTGCTACCTTCGAATCTGCTGGGACTATTCTGAATCTAGGCAATTTTTGAAGATGAAAACCAATGCACCCAATGTCACTGCAGCCACCAGTTTTAGAATCCTAGAATGTAACCATCAGGTCCAGGGGATTTGTTGACTTTTATTACCAATAGTCTCTTAAGTACTTTTTCTCTTCTGATATTAATTACTTTGAGTTGCTCATCAGCACTTGTGGTTCTCCAGCATTTTTGGTGCACCTTATTACATATTAGTTTAAAGTCTCTACAATTTAGTTGTTCCCAAATATAATTACTACTGTCTCAGCTACTTTTGCTACTCTCTTCTTTTTCATATACTTGTAGAAGGTCTTACAATCTGTTTTATATTTATTGCTAATTAACTCAAATATTCTTATTTTCTCCCTTTTTAATCAGTTTTTGGTAATATTTTGCTGGTTTCTAAAACTCTCCCATTCCTCAGGCTTGCTGCTATTCTTCACAACATCATAAGCCTCTTCTTTAAAAAGCTTGTGTGACTGGACCTGTGCCTCTAAAATGCTGTGTGACTAGACCTGTCTCATCAAAAAAGTCTGTTTTACGTGGCATGTCTTTTTGTAAAGCCTGTGTGACAGGTCATATCTCTGAAAACCCGTCTGACCTGTTCTATCTCATTAAGAAGCAGGTGTGACTGGTTCTGTCTCTTTTAAAAAAAGCCTGTGTGACTGATACTGTCTGTTTAAAAAGCCAGCATGACTGGTCATGTCTCTTTAAAATAAATATTGTGTGACTCATCCTGTCTCTAAACAGCTTGTGCGATATAATAACATACAATAGTGAGCTTGCTCCACTATTCAACAAGATCATGGCTGATCTTCTATCTCAACTCCACATTCCTGCACTATCCCTATATCCCTTAATTCCCAGAGTTCCCAAAAATGTAGCAACCTCTGCCTTGAATATACTCAACAACTGAGCTTCCACAGCCCTCTGTTGTGAATAGTTTGGTTCATCCTCAGAAGGGGTCTGAGTTGGTAGATAGAGAACAGAGTTTCTGACAGAGACCCAACACAATGGCTTTGGTATCCCCAAGGTTTAAATGACAAAACAGTAATACAGTGAGACTCATTTACAGATAGAATCGCTGGATACAGAGACTTATGGGGGACACAAATAGCAGCAAAGATGAGAGAGTAAATTATGAGAATAGTATTACAGTTACCAAAGGTAAAGTTAATAGCTGGATACCGAGACTTACCAGGAACACCAACTGCAGCAAGGAGGGAAGATTAAATGACATGTCCAGTAATGGAGAACATGGTTTATAGAATGAATAACTGGAGAGAGGTATTTACCAGGAACACCAGCCACAAATCAAATTACCAGAACAGTAATGCAGTAAAACATGGTTATTGAATTAATAGCTGGATAGAGAGACTTACCAGGAACACCAACAGCAGCAAGGAGGGGATAGTAAATGTGTTGAATAATCGCAAGTGTGTAATACATCCGCCATTGTAATGCAAATCTATCATAATTTGCAACAAGAACGTTAACATGCCAGATGAAACTCACACCCATTTTTGTAACATTCAAATCAATTGTTCTCAGATTACGATCTATTGTAACATTCCAATCCACTGTTCTCGGATTCCAACTACCTCTCTGTGGAGCAGCGTGCTGATTCCAGTTAGTGCCGGAGGTGATGCTCTCACTGACACTATGGGATAACACATTGAAAGTAATCCCTTATTAATAGAAGAAGGAAACTCTGCACTGATACAATTAGTGTCCACGGAGGCTGACATTAAGTACAGTCACTGAACAAACAACTTCAGTTAACCCATGGAGACTGAGATTAATTACAGTCACTGAACAAACAGTTTCAGTTAACCCATGGAGACTGAACAAACAGCTTCAGTTAACCTCTTTCAATCCAACACTTTTTGTACCACAGTTAAGTACAACATTTTCCTGGTCCTGATGGGATGTATGAGGGAAGGAATGATGGAAATAGTTCTGGCCAGAATCTTTCAATCCTCCTTGCATATGGCAATGGTGTCATAGGAATGGAGTGTTGAAAATCTTACACCCTGTTTAAAAAAGAACAGCGGGATAAAGCCTGTAACTACAGGCCACTCAGCCTTACATAGGTGGAGGTGGTATTTCCAGAGGTCATACTCCCGGAGAAAATTATCTGCCACTTGGAAAAACATGTATTAATAAATGAAAACCAGCACAGATTGTTTTAAAGTCAAAGTGTGTCTGACAAACTTGATTGAGTTCTTGGATAAATAACGGATGTTGTGTATATGGACTAATACAATAGATAGGGAAACTGACGAGGTTAAAGGGGCACTGGCTGTGTGACTGAAAGCAGTGAGTAGTAGTGAATGGTTGTTTTTCAGATGGAAGGCAAGTATACAGTGGTGTTCCCCAGGAGTCGATAGTAGGCCCAGTGCTCTTTTTGATATATATTAGTTGCCTGGACTTATGTGTAAAGGGAATACATTCAAAGTTCTCAGATGACACAGAACTCAGAAATGTAGTAAGCAGTGAAGAGAGTAGCTCATGAGTGGATAGACAGACCGGTGAAATGGACAGAAACATGGCAGACACAATTTAAATACAGAGAAGTGTGAAGTAATACACTTTGGAATGAAACTTGGGGAGAGGCAATGTAAACTAAATGGTACAATTTTAAATGGAGTGCAGGTACAGAGAGACCTGGGAGCTTACGTACACAAATCTTTGAAAGTGGCAGGACAAGTTGATAAGGCTTTTAAAAACGCACACTAGATCTTTAGCTTTATAAATAGAGGCATAGAGTACAAAAACAAGGAAGTTGTGCTAAACCTTTATAAATCATTAGATCAGCCACAGCTGGACTATTGTGTCCAATTCTTGGCATCACACTTTAGGAAGAATGTCAGGGCCTTGGAGAAGGCGCAGCGGAGATTTACAAGAATATTAGCAGAGATGAGACATTTAAGTGATGGAGGGATGTGTCTTTGATATGGGTTGGAGGTGTGCCTGATTATGGATGGGATGTTTCTCTGAACTATGTCTCAGATATTGATCAAGTATGTCTCTGATAATGATCAGGTGTGTCTGATATTGATCAGGTGTGTCTCTGATATTGATCAGGTGGGTCTCTGATATTGATCAAGTGTGTCTGATATTGATCAGGTGTGTCTCTGATATTGATCAGGTGTGTCTGATATTGATCAGATGTATCTGAAGTTGATCAGGTGTGTCTGCGATATTGATCAGGTGCGTCTCTGATATTGATCAGGTGTGTCTGATATTGATAAGATGTGTCTCTGATATTGATCAGCTTTGTCTGTGGTATTGATCATGTGTGTCTGATATTGATCAAGTGTGTCTCTGATATTGATCAAGTGTGTCTCTGATATTGATCAGGTGTGTCTGTGATATTAACCAGGTGTATCTGATCTTGTTAAGGTGACTCTGATATTGATCAGGTGTGTCTGATATTGATAAGGTGTGTCTCTGATATTGATCAGGTGTGTCTGATTTTGATTAGGTATGATTGTGATATTGATCAGCTGGGTCTCTGATATTGATCAGGTGTGTCTGATATTGATCAGGTGTGTCTCTGATATTGATCAGGTGTGTCGGATATTGATCAAATGCGTCTGATGTTGATCAGGTGTGTCTGCGATATTGATCAGGTGCATCTCTGATATTGATTAGGCGTGTCTGATATTGATAATGTGTGTCTCTGATATTGATCAGTTGTCTCTGATATTAATCAGGTGTGTCTGTGATATTGATCAGGTGTCTCTGATATTGATCAGGTGTCTCTGTTATTGATCAGGTGTGTCTGTAATATTGATCTGCTTTGTCTGTGATATTGATCAGGTGTGTCTGATATTGATCAGTTGTGTCTGTGATATTGATAAGGAGTGTCTCTGATGTTGATCAGGTGTGTCTCTGATATTGATAAGGTGTGTCTGTGATATTAACCAGGTGTATCTGATCTTATTAAGGTGACTCTGATATTGATCAGGTGTCCCTGATATTGATCAGGTGTGTCTCTGATATTGATTGGGTGTCTCTGATATTGATCAGGTGTGTCTGATATTGAACAGGTGTGTCTCTGATATTGATCAGGTGTGTCTGATATTGATAAGGTGACTCTAATAATGATCAGGTATCTCTGATATTGATCAGGTGTCTCTGATATTAATCAGCTTTGTCTGTGAAATTGAACAGGTGTGTCTCTGATATTGATCAGGTGCCTCTGATATTGATCAGGTGCGTCTCTGATATAGATCACGTGTCCCTGATAGTGATCAGGTGTGTCTCTGATATAGATCAGGTGTGTCTGATATTGACCATGTGTGTCTCTGATACTGATCAGGTGTGTCTGATATTGATCAGGTGACACTGATATTGATCAGGTGTCTCTGATATTGATCAGGTGTATCTGATATTGATCAGGTGTCTCTGTTTGATCAGGTGTGTCGCTGATATTGATCAGGTGTGTATCTGATACTGATCAGGTGAGTCTGATATTGATCAGGTGAATCTGATATTGATCATGTGTGTCTCGCATATTGATCATGTGTTTCTCTGATATTGATCAGATGTGTCTGATATTGATCAGGTGTGTCTCTGATGTTGATCAGGTGCGTCTCTGATATTGATCAGGTGTGTCTGGTAGTCATCAGGTGTCTCTGATATTGATCAGGTGTGTCTGATATTGATCAGGTGTGTCTCAGTAATTGATCAGGTGTGTCTCTGATATGGATCAGGTGTGTCTGATATTGATCAGGTGTCTCTGATATTGATCAGGTGCATCTCTAATATAGATCTGGTGTCTCTGATATTGATCAGGCGTGTCTCTGATATTGATCAGGTGTGTCTCTGATATCGTTCAGGTTTCTCTGATATTGATCAGGTGTCTCGGATATTGATCAGGTATGTCATCGATATTGATCAGGTGTGTCTGTTATTGATTAGCAGTCTCTGATATTGATCAGGTGTATATCTGATATTGATCAGGTGTGACCTGATATTGATCAGGTGTCTGTGATGCTGATCAGGTATGTCTGATGTTGATCAGGTGCGTCCCTGATATTGATCTGGTGTCTCTGAAGTAGATCAGGTGTGACTCTGAAATTGATCAGGTGTCTTTGATATTGATCAGGTGTCTCTGATATAGATCAGGTGTGCCTGGTATTGATTATTTATCTCTGATATTGATCAGGTTTGTCTGTGCTTTTGATCAGGTGTGTCTCTCATATTGACCAGGTGTGTCTGATATTGATCAGATGTGTCTCTAATATTGATCAGGTGTGTCTGATATTGATCAGGTGTGTCTCTGATATTGACCAGGTGCCTGCGATATTGATCAGGTGTGTCTCTGATGTTGATCAGGTTTGTCTCTGATATTGAGCTTGTATATCTGATATTGATCAGGTGTATCTGATATTGATCAGGCATGTCTCTGAAATTGATCAGGTGGTCTGATATTGATCAGGTGTCTCTCTGATATTGATCAGATATGTCTCTGATATTGATCACGTGTGTCTGATAGTCATCCTGTGTCTCTGATATTGATCCGGTGTGTCTGATATTGATCAGATGTGTCTCTGAAATTGATCAGGTGTGCCTGAAATTGATAAGTGTGTCTCTGAAATTGATCAGATATGTCTCTGGAATTGATCAGGTGTGTCTGATATTGAACAGGTGTTACTCTGAGATTGTTGAGGTGGGGCTGATATTGAGCAGGTGTGTCTCTGATATTGATCAGGTATGTCTGATATTGATCAGTTGTTTCTCTGAAAGTGATCAGGTGTGTCTGATATTGATCATGTGCATCTCTGATATTGATCATTTGTGTCTGAGATTAGTCAGATGTCTATGATATTGATCAGGTGTCTCTGATATTGATCAGGCATGTCTCTGACATTGATCAGGTGTGTCTCTGATATTGATCATGTGTCTCTGATATTGATCCAGTGTGTCACAGATATTGATCAGGTGTGTCTCTGATGTTGACCAGGTGTCTGATATTGATCAGCTGTGTCTCTGATATTGATCAGATGTGTCTCTGATATTGATCAGATGTGTCTGATATTGATCAGGTGTGTCTCTGATATCGTTCAGGAGTCTCTGATATTGATCATGTGTCTCTGATATTGATCCAGTGTGTCACAGATATTGATCAGGTGTGTATGATATTGATCAGGTGTGTCTCTGATATTGATCAGCAGTGTCTTATATTGATCAAGTGTCTCTGCTATTGATCAGGCGTGCCTGATATTGATCAGGTGTATCTCTGATATTGATCAGGTGTGTCTGGTTTTGATCAGGTGTGTCTCTGATATTGATCAGGTGTTTCTGGTATTGATCAGGTTTCACTGATATTGATCATATGTGTTTCTGATAGTGATCAGATGTGTCTGTGATATTGATCACCTGTGTCTATGATATTGATCAGGTGTCTCTGATATTGATCAGGCATGTCTCTGATATTGGTCAGGTGTGTCACAGATATTGATCAGGTGTGTCTCTGATGTTGACCAGGTGTCTGTGATATTGATCAGCTGTGTCTCTGATATTGATCAGGTGTGTCTCTGATATTGATCAGATGTGTCTCTAATATCGTTCAGGAGTCTCTGATATTGATCATGTGTCTCTGATATTGATCAAGTGTGTCACAGATATTGATTAGGTGTGTCTGATATTGATCATGTGTGTCTCTGATATTGATCAGCAGTGTCTGATATTGATCAAGTGTCTCTGCTATTGATCAGGTGTGCCTGATATTGTTCAGGTGTGTCTGATATTGATCATGTGCGTCTCTGATATTGATCATTTGCGTCTGAGATTAGTCAGGTGTTTATGATATCAGGTGTCTCTGATATTAATCAGGCATGTCTCTGATATTGGTCAGGTGTGTCTCTGAAATTAATCAGGTGTGTCTCTGATATTGATCAGCTGTGTCTGATATTGATCAGGTGAGTCTGATATTGTTCAGGTGTGTCTGATATTGATCATGTGCGTCTCTGATATTGATCATTTGCATCTGAGATTAGTCAGGTGTCTATGATATTGATCAGGTGTCTCTGATATTGATCAGGCATGTCTCTGATATTGATCAGCTGTGTCTCTGATATTGATCAGGTGTGTCTCTGATATTGATCAGATGTGTCTGATATTGATCAGGTCAGTCTGTTATTGATCAGCAGTAACTGATATTGAAATGTGTGTCTCTGATATTGATCAGCTTTTTCTCAGATATTGATCAGGTGTGTCTTTGATATTGATCAGGTGTCTCACTTATTGATCGGGTGATTCTGATATTGATCAGGTGTGTCTGATATTGATTAGGTGTCTCTGTAATTGAGCAGGTGTGTCTGTGATATTGATCAGATGTGTCTGTGATATTGATCAGGTGTGTCTGATATTGATCAGGTGTGTCTCTCATATTGATTCGGAGTCTCTGATATAGATCAGGTGTGTTCTGATATTGATCAGGTGTCTCTGATATTGTTCAGGGTTCTCTGATATAGATCAGGTGTGCCTGATATTGATTAGGTGTCTCTGATATTGATCAGGTGTTTCCGTGGTATTGATCAGATGTGTCTGTTATATTGATCAGGTGTGTATGATATTGATCAGGTGTGTCTCTGATATTGATCCAGAGTGTCTGATATTGATCAGGTGTTTCTGATATTGATCAGGTGTGTATGATATTGATCAGGTGTGTCTCTGATATTGATCCAGAGTGTCTGATATTGATCAGGTGTTTCTGATATTGATCAGGCGTGTCTGATATTGATCAGGTGTGTCTCTGATATTGATCACGTGTGTCTGATATTGATCAGGCATTTTATCGGATATTGATCAGGCATGTCTCTGATATTGATCAGATGTGTCTGATATTGATCAGGTGTGTCTCGGATATTGATCAGGTGTGTCTGATATAGATCACGTGTGTCGCTGATATTGATCAGGCGTGTGCGATATTGATCAGGTGTTTCTCTGAAATTATTCAGGTGTGTCTAATATTGATCAGTGTTGTCTCAGATATTGATCAGGTGTGTCTTTGATATTGATCAAGTGTCTCACATATTGATCGGGTGATTCTGATATTGATCAGGTGACTCCGATATTGATCTGGCTTCTCTGATATAGATCAGGTGTGTCTGATATTGATTAGGTGTCTCTGATATTGATCAGGTGTGTCTGTGATATTGATAAGGTGTGTCTGTGATATTGATCAGGTGTGTATGATATTGATCAGGTGTGTCTCTGATATTGATCCGGTGTGTCTGATATTGATCAGGTGTTTCTGATATTGATCAGGCATGTCTGATATTGATCAGGTGTGTCTCTGATATTGATCAGGTGTGTCTGATATTAATCAGGCATTTCTCGGATATTGATCAGGCATGTCTCTGATATTGATCAGGCATTTCTCGGATATTGATCAGGTGTGTCTCTGACAGTGATCAGATGTGTCTGATATTGATCAGGTGTGTCTCTGATATTGATCAGGTGTATCTGATGGTGATAAGGTGTGTCTCGGATATTGATCAGGTGTGCTGATATTGAGCAGGTGTGTCTCTGATATTGATCAGGTATGTCTGATATTGATCAGTTGTTTCTCTGAAAGTGATCAGGTGTGTCTGATATTGATCAGGTGTGTCTCAGATATTGATCAAGTGTGTCTCTGATATTGATCAGTTGTGTCTCATATTGATCAGATGCCTCTGATATTGATCAGGTGTGTCTGATTTTGATCAGGTGTCTCTGTTGCTGAACAGGTATGTCTGATGTTGATCAGGTGTGTCCCTGATCTTGATCAGGTGTGTCTCTGGTATTGATCAGGTGTCTCTGATATAGATCAGGTGTGCCTGATATTGATTAGGTGTCTCTGATATTGATCTGGTGTGCCTGTGATATTGATCAGGTGTGTCTGATATTGATTAGGTGTGTCTCTGATATTGATCAGCAGTGTCTGATATTGATCAAGTGTCTCTGCTGTTGATCAGGCGTGCCTGATATTGATCAGGTGTATCTCTGATATTGATCAGGTGTGTCTGGTTTTGATCAGGTGTGTCTCTGATATTGATCAGGTGTTTCTGGTATTGATCAGGTTTCACTGATATTGATCATTTGTGTTTCTGATAGTGATCAGGTGTGTCTGTGATATTGATCACTTGTGTCTTTGATATTGATCAGGTGTATCTGATATTGTTCAAGTGTGTTTGATATTGATCGTGTGTGTCTCTGATATTGATCATTTGCGTCCCTGATGTTGACCAGGTGTCTGTGATATTGATCAGCTATGTCTCTGATATTGATCAGGTGTGTCTCTGATAATGATCAGGTGTGTCTCTGATAATGACAAGGTGTGTCTCTGATATTAAGCTTGTATATTTGATATTGATCAGGTGTCTCTGATATTGATCAGGTGTGTCAGATATTAATCTGGTGTCCCTGGTATTGATCATGTGTCTTTGATATTGATCATGTGTGTCTTATATTGATCAGGTGTCTCTGACATTGATGAGGTTTGTCTCTGATATTGATCAGGTGTGTCTCTGATGTTGAGCTTGTATGTCTGATATTGACCAGGTGTGTCTGATATTGATCAGGTGCCTCTGATATCGATCAAGTGTGCCTGATATTGATTCGGTGTCTCTGATATTGACCAGATGTGTCTGTGATATTAACCAGGTGTGTCTGATATAGATCAGGTGTGTCTCCGATATTGATCAGGAGAGTCTGATATTGATCAGGTGTCTCTGATATTGATCATGTGTGTCTTATATTGATCAGGTGTCTCTGACATTGATGAGGTTTGTCTCTGATATTGATCAGGTGTGTCTCTGATGTTGAGCAGATGTGTCTGATATTGATCAGGTGTTTCTCGGATATTGATCAGGTGTGTCTCTGATATTGATCAGGTGTGTCTGATATTGATCAGGTGTGTCTCTGATATTGATCAGGCGTGTCTGATGTTGGTCAGGTGTGTCTCTGATATAGATCAGGTGTTCTGATATTGATCAGGTGTGTCTCTGATATTGGTCAGGCGTGTCCGATATTGATCAGATGTTTCTCTGAAATCATTCAGGTGTGTCTAATATTGATCAGCTTTGTTTCAGATATTGATCAGGTGTGTCTTTGATATTGATCAGGTGTCTCACATATTGATCTGGAGTCTCTGATATAGATCATGCGTGTTCTGATATTGATCAGGTGTCTGCGATATTGATCAGGGGTCTCTGATATTGATTAGGTGTCTCTGATATTGATCAGGTGTGTCTCTGATATTGATCAGATGTGTCTGATATTGATCAGGTGTGTCTCGGATATTGATCAGGTGTGTCTGTTATTGATTAGCAGTCTCTGATATTGATCAGGTGTATATCTGATATTGATCAGGTGTGACCTGATATTGATCAGGTGTCTGTGATGCTGATCAGGTATGTCTGATGTTGATCAGGTGCGTCCCTGATATTGATCTGGTGTCTCTGAAGTAGATCAGGTGTGACTCTGAAATTGATCAGGTGTCTTTGATATTGATCAGGTGTCTCTGATATAGATCAGGTGTGCCTGGTATTGATTATTTATCTCTGATATTGATCAGGTTTGTCTGTGCTTTTGATCAGGTGTGTCTCTCATATTGACCAGGTGTGTCTGATATTGATCAGATGTGTCTCTAATATTGATCAGGTGTGTCTGATATTGATCAGGTGTGTCTCTGATATTGACCAGGTGCCTGCGATATTGATCAGGTGTGTCTCTGATGTTGATCAGGTTTGTCTCTGATATTGAGCTTGTATATCTGATATTGATCAGGTGTATCTGATATTGATCAGGCATGTCTCTGAAATTGATCAGGTGGTCTGATATTGATCAGGTGTCTCTCTGATATTGATCAGATATGTCTCTGATATTGATCACGTGTGTCTGATAGTCATCCTGTGTCTCTGATATTGATCCGGTGTGTCTGATATTGATCAGATGTGTCTCTGAAATTGATCAGGTGTGCCTGAAATTGATAAGTGTGTCTCTGAAATTGATCAGATATGTCTCTGGAATTGATCAGGTGTGTCTGATATTGAACAGGTGTTACTCTGAGATTGTTGAGGTGGGGCTGATATTGAGCAGGTGTGTCTCTGATATTGATCAGGTATGTCTGATATTGATCAGTTGTTTCTCTGAAAGTGATCAGGTGTGTCTGATATTGATCATGTGCATCTCTGATATTGATCATTTGTGTCTGAGATTAGTCAGATGTCTATGATATTGATCAGGTGTCTCTGATATTGATCAGGCATGTCTCTGACATTGATCAGGTGTGTCTCTGATATTGATCATGTGTCTCTGATATTGATCCAGTGTGTCACAGATATTGATCAGGTGTGTCTCTGATGTTGACCAGGTGTCTGATATTGATCAGCTGTGTCTCTGATATTGATCAGATGTGTCTCTGATATTGATCAGATGTGTCTGATATTGATCAGGTGTGTCTCTGATATCGTTCAGGAGTCTCTGATATTGATCATGTGTCTCTGATATTGATCCAGTGTGTCACAGATATTGATCAGGTGTGTATGATATTGATCAGGTGTGTCTCTGATATTGATCAGCAGTGTCTTATATTGATCAAGTGTCTCTGCTATTGATCAGGCGTGCCTGATATTGATCAGGTGTATCTCTGATATTGATCAGGTGTGTCTGGTTTTGATCAGGTGTGTCTCTGATATTGATCAGGTGTTTCTGGTATTGATCAGGTTTCACTGATATTGATCATATGTGTTTCTGATAGTGATCAGATGTGTCTGTGATATTGATCACCTGTGTCTATGATATTGATCAGGTGTCTCTGATATTGATCAGGCATGTCTCTGATATTGGTCAGGTGTGTCACAGATATTGATCAGGTGTGTCTCTGATGTTGACCAGGTGTCTGTGATATTGATCAGCTGTGTCTCTGATATTGATCAGGTGTGTCTCTGATATTGATCAGATGTGTCTCTAATATCGTTCAGGAGTCTCTGATATTGATCATGTGTCTCTGATATTGATCAAGTGTGTCACAGATATTGATTAGGTGTGTCTGATATTGATCATGTGTGTCTCTGATATTGATCAGCAGTGTCTGATATTGATCAAGTGTCTCTGCTATTGATCAGGTGTGCCTGATATTGTTCAGGTGTGTCTGATATTGATCATGTGCGTCTCTGATATTGATCATTTGCGTCTGAGATTAGTCAGGTGTTTATGATATCAGGTGTCTCTGATATTAATCAGGCATGTCTCTGATATTGGTCAGGTGTGTCTCTGAAATTAATCAGGTGTGTCTCTGATATTGATCAGCTGTGTCTGATATTGATCAGGTGAGTCTGATATTGTTCAGGTGTGTCTGATATTGATCATGTGCGTCTCTGATATTGATCATTTGCATCTGAGATTAGTCAGGTGTCTATGATATTGATCAGGTGTCTCTGATATTGATCAGGCATGTCTCTGATATTGATCAGCTGTGTCTCTGATATTGATCAGGTGTGTCTCTGATATTGATCAGATGTGTCTGATATTGATCAGGTCAGTCTGTTATTGATCAGCAGTAACTGATATTGAAATGTGTGTCTCTGATATTGATCAGCTTTTTCTCAGATATTGATCAGGTGTGTCTTTGATATTGATCAGGTGTCTCACTTATTGATCGGGTGATTCTGATATTGATCAGGTGTGTCTGATATTGATTAGGTGTCTCTGTAATTGAGCAGGTGTGTCTGTGATATTGATCAGATGTGTCTGTGATATTGATCAGGTGTGTCTGATATTGATCAGGTGTGTCTCTCATATTGATTCGGAGTCTCTGATATAGATCAGGTGTGTTCTGATATTGATCAGGTGTCTCTGATATTGTTCAGGGTTCTCTGATATAGATCAGGTGTGCCTGATATTGATTAGGTGTCTCTGATATTGATCAGGTGTTTCCGTGGTATTGATCAGATGTGTCTGTTATATTGATCAGGTGTGTATGATATTGATCAGGTGTGTCTCTGATATTGATCCAGAGTGTCTGATATTGATCAGGTGTTTCTGATATTGATCAGGTGTGTATGATATTGATCAGGTGTGTCTCTGATATTGATCCAGAGTGTCTGATATTGATCAGGTGTTTCTGATATTGATCAGGCGTGTCTGATATTGATCAGGTGTGTCTCTGATATTGATCACGTGTGTCTGATATTGATCAGGCATTTTATCGGATATTGATCAGGCATGTCTCTGATATTGATCAGATGTGTCTGATATTGATCAGGTGTGTCTCGGATATTGATCAGGTGTGTCTGATATAGATCACGTGTGTCGCTGATATTGATCAGGCGTGTGCGATATTGATCAGGTGTTTCTCTGAAATTATTCAGGTGTGTCTAATATTGATCAGTGTTGTCTCAGATATTGATCAGGTGTGTCTTTGATATTGATCAAGTGTCTCACATATTGATCGGGTGATTCTGATATTGATCAGGTGACTCCGATATTGATCTGGCTTCTCTGATATAGATCAGGTGTGTCTGATATTGATTAGGTGTCTCTGATATTGATCAGGTGTGTCTGTGATATTGATAAGGTGTGTCTGTGATATTGATCAGGTGTGTATGATATTGATCAGGTGTGTCTCTGATATTGATCCGGTGTGTCTGATATTGATCAGGTGTTTCTGATATTGATCAGGCATGTCTGATATTGATCAGGTGTGTCTCTGATATTGATCAGGTGTGTCTGATATTAATCAGGCATTTCTCGGATATTGATCAGGCATGTCTCTGATATTGATCAGGCATTTCTCGGATATTGATCAGGTGTGTCTCTGACAGTGATCAGATGTGTCTGATATTGATCAGGTGTGTCTCTGATATTGATCAGGTGTATCTGATGGTGATAAGGTGTGTCTCGGATATTGATCAGGTGTGCTGATATTGAGCAGGTGTGTCTCTGATATTGATCAGGTATGTCTGATATTGATCAGTTGTTTCTCTGAAAGTGATCAGGTGTGTCTGATATTGATCAGGTGTGTCTCAGATATTGATCAAGTGTGTCTCTGATATTGATCAGTTGTGTCTCATATTGATCAGATGCCTCTGATATTGATCAGGTGTGTCTGATTTTGATCAGGTGTCTCTGTTGCTGAACAGGTATGTCTGATGTTGATCAGGTGTGTCCCTGATCTTGATCAGGTGTGTCTCTGGTATTGATCAGGTGTCTCTGATATAGATCAGGTGTGCCTGATATTGATTAGGTGTCTCTGATATTGATCTGGTGTGCCTGTGATATTGATCAGGTGTGTCTGATATTGATTAGGTGTGTCTCTGATATTGATCAGCAGTGTCTGATATTGATCAAGTGTCTCTGCTGTTGATCAGGCGTGCCTGATATTGATCAGGTGTATCTCTGATATTGATCAGGTGTGTCTGGTTTTGATCAGGTGTGTCTCTGATATTGATCAGGTGTTTCTGGTATTGATCAGGTTTCACTGATATTGATCATTTGTGTTTCTGATAGTGATCAGGTGTGTCTGTGATATTGATCACTTGTGTCTTTGATATTGATCAGGTGTATCTGATATTGTTCAAGTGTGTTTGATATTGATCGTGTGTGTCTCTGATATTGATCATTTGCGTCCCTGATGTTGACCAGGTGTCTGTGATATTGATCAGCTATGTCTCTGATATTGATCAGGTGTGTCTCTGATAATGATCAGGTGTGTCTCTGATAATGACAAGGTGTGTCTCTGATATTAAGCTTGTATATTTGATATTGATCAGGTGTCTCTGATATTGATCAGGTGTGTCAGATATTAATCTGGTGTCCCTGGTATTGATCATGTGTCTTTGATATTGATCATGTGTGTCTTATATTGATCAGGTGTCTCTGACATTGATGAGGTTTGTCTCTGATATTGATCAGGTGTGTCTCTGATGTTGAGCTTGTATGTCTGATATTGACCAGGTGTGTCTGATATTGATCAGGTGCCTCTGATATCGATCAAGTGTGCCTGATATTGATTCGGTGTCTCTGATATTGACCAGATGTGTCTGTGATATTAACCAGGTGTGTCTGATATAGATCAGGTGTGTCTCCGATATTGATCAGGAGAGTCTGATATTGATCAGGTGTCTCTGATATTGATCATGTGTGTCTTATATTGATCAGGTGTCTCTGACATTGATGAGGTTTGTCTCTGATATTGATCAGGTGTGTCTCTGATGTTGAGCAGATGTGTCTGATATTGATCAGGTGTTTCTCGGATATTGATCAGGTGTGTCTCTGATATTGATCAGGTGTGTCTGATATTGATCAGGTGTGTCTCTGATATTGATCAGGCGTGTCTGATGTTGGTCAGGTGTGTCTCTGATATAGATCAGGTGTTCTGATATTGATCAGGTGTGTCTCTGATATTGGTCAGGCGTGTCCGATATTGATCAGATGTTTCTCTGAAATCATTCAGGTGTGTCTAATATTGATCAGCTTTGTTTCAGATATTGATCAGGTGTGTCTTTGATATTGATCAGGTGTCTCACATATTGATCTGGAGTCTCTGATATAGATCATGCGTGTTCTGATATTGATCAGGTGTCTGCGATATTGATCAGGGGTCTCTGATATTGATTAGGTGTCTCTGATATTGATCAGGTGTGTCTCTGATATTGATCAGATGTGTCTGATATTGATCAGGTGTGTCTCGGATATTGATCAGGTGTGTCTCTGATATTGATTAGGTGTCTCTGATATTGATCAGGTGTGTCTGATGTTGGTCAGGTGTGTCTCTGATATTGATCAGGTGTGTCTGATATTGATCAGGTGTATCTCTGATATTGAGCAGGTGTGTCTCTGATATTGAACAGGTGTGTCTGATATTGATCTGGTGTGTCTCTGATACTGATCAGGTGTGTCTCTGATATCATTCAGGAGTCCCTGATATTGATCATGTGTCTCTGATATTGATCCAGTGTGTCACAAATATTGATCAGGTCTGTCTGTTATTGATCAGGAGTAACTGATATTGATCATGTGGGTCTCTGATATTGATCAGGCGTGTCTGATGTTGGTCAGGTGTGTCTCTGATATTGATCAGATGTGTCTGATATTGATCAGGTGTGTCTCGGATATTGATCAGGTGTGTCTCTGATATTGATCAGGTGTGTCCGATATTGATCAGGTGTTTCTCTGAAATTATTCAGGTGTGTCTCTGATATTGATCCGGAGTGTCTGATATTGATCAGGTGTTTCTGATATTAATCAGTCGTGTCTGATATTGATCAGGTGTGTCTCTGATATTGATCAGGTGTGTCTGATATTGATCAGGCATTTCTCGGATATTGACCAGGTGTGTCTCTGATATTCACCAGGTGCATCTCTGATATTGATCAGGCGTGTCTGATATTGATCAGGTGTTTCTCTGAAATTATTCAGGTGTGATATAATATTGATCAGCTTTGTCTCAGATATTGATCAGGTGTGTCTTTGATATTGATCAGGTGTCTCTCATATTGATCAGGTGATTCTGATATTGATCAGGTGTGTCTGATGTTGATTAAGTGTCTCTGATATTGATCAGGTGTGTCTGTGATATTGATCAGGTGTGTCTGATATTGATCAGGTGTGTCTGATATTGATCCGGAGTCTCTGATATAGATCAGGTGTGTTCTGGCATTGATCAAGTGTCTCCGATATTGATCATGGGTCTCTGATTTAGATCAGGTGTGCCTGATATTGATTTGGTGTCTCTGATATTGATCAGGTGTGTCTGTGATATTGATCAGGTGTGTATCATATTGATCAGGTGTGTCTCTGATATTGATCCGGAGTGTCTGATATTGGTCAGGCGTCTCTGATATTGATCAGGTGTGTCTCTGATATTGATCAGGTGTGTCTGATATTGATCTGGTGTCTCTGATATTGATCAGGCATGTCTCTGATATTGATCAGGTGTCTCTGATATTGATCAGGTGTGTTTAATATTGTTCAGGTGTGTCTGATATTGATCATGTGTGTCTCTGATGTTGCTCATTTGCGTCTGAGATTGGTCTGGTATCTCTGATATTGATCAGGTGTGTCTCTGACATAGATCAGGTGTGCCTCTGACATTGAGCAGGTGTGTCTCTGATGTTGATCAGGTGTGACACTGATATTGAACATGTATATATGATATTGATCAGGCATGTCTCTGATATTGATCAGGTGTGTCTGATGTTGATCAGGTGTCTCTGATATTGATCACATGTCTCTCTGATATTGATCAGGTGTGTCTGTGATATTGATCAGGTGAGTCTGATATTGATCAGGTGTGTCGCTGATATTGATCAGGTCTTTCTGATATTGATCAGGTGTATCTGTCATTGGTCAGCTGTGTCTCTGATATTGATCAGGTGTGTCTCTGATATTGATCAGGTGTGTCTCTGATATTGATCAGGTGTGTCTCTGACATTGATCAGGTATGTCTCTTATATTGAGCTTGTATATCTGATATTGATCACGTGAATCTGATATTGATCAGGCGTGTCTCTGATATTGATCAGGTGTGTCAGATATTGATCTGATGTCTCTGGTATTCATCAGGTGTCTCTGATATTGATCAGGTGAGTCTGATATTGATCAGGTGTCTCTGATATTGATCAGGTGTGTCTCTGATATGGATGAGGTGTGTATGAAATTGATCAGACGTCTATCATATTGGTCAGGTGCGTCTCTAATATTGATCTGCTTAGTCTGATATTGATCAGGCATGTCTCTGATATTGATCAGGTGTGTCTCATATCGATCAGGTGTCTCTTATATTGATCAGGTGTGTCTCTGATATTGATCAGGTGTGTCCCTGATATGGATCAGGTGTGTCTGATATTGATCATGTGTCTCTGACATTGATCAGCTGCGTTATTAATATTGATCTGGTGTGTCTGATATTGATCAGGCATGTCTCTGATATTGATCAGGTGTGTCAGATATTGATCAGGTGTGTCTCTGATATTGATCAGGTGTGACTCTGATATCGTTCAGAAGTCTCTGATATTGATCAGGTGTGTCTATGATATTGATCAGGTGTGCCACCGATATTGATTAGGTGTCTCTCATATTGATCAGGTGCAACTGATATTGAGCCAATATCTCTGATATTGATCAGGTGTGTCTCTGATAATGATCAGGTGTGTCTCTGATAATGACAAGGTGTGTCTCTGATATTAAGCTTGTATATTTGATATTGATCAGGTGTCTCTGATATTGATCAGGTGTGTCAGATATTAATCTGGTGTCCCTGGTATTGATCATGTGTCTTTGATATTGATCATGTGTGTCTTATATTGATCAGGTGTCTCTGACATTGATGAGGTTTGTCTCTGATATTGATCAGGTGTGTCTCTGATGTTGAGCTTGTATGTCTGATATTGATCAGGTGTGTCTGATATTGATCAGGTGTCTCTGATATCGATCAAGTGTGCCTGATATTGATTCGGTGTCTCTGATATTGACCAGATGTGTCTGTGATATTAACCAGGTGTGTCTGATATTGATCAGGTGTGTCTCCGATATTGATCAGGAGAGTCTGATATTGATCAGGTGTCTCTGATATTGATCATGTGTGTCTTATATTGATCAGGTGTCTCTGACATTGATGAGGTTTGTCTCTGATATTGATCAGGTGTGTCTCTGATGTTGAGCTTGTATGTCTGATATTGATCAGGTGTGTCTGATATTGATCAGGTGTCTCTGATATCGATCAAGTGTGCCTGATATTGATTCGGTGTCTCTGATATTGACCAGATGTGTCTGTGATATTAACCAGGTGTGTCTGATATTGATCAGGTGTGTTTCCGATATTGATCAGGAGAGTCTGATATTGATCTGGTGTCTCTGATATTGATCTGGTGTGTCTGATATTGATCAGGTGTGCCTCTGATATTGATCAGATGTGTCTGGATTGACCACGTGTGTCTCTGATATTGATCAGGTGTGTCTGATATTGATCAGGTGTGTCTGATATTGATCAGGTGTCTCTGTCATTAATCAGGAGTCTCTGATGTTGATCAGGTTTGTCTTTAATATTGATCTGATGTGTCTGATATTGATCAGGCATTTCTCGGATATTGATCAGGTGTGTCTGATAGTCAACAGGTATGTCTCTGATATTGATCAGGTGTGTCTGATATTGACCAGGTGTGTCTCTGATAGTCACCAGGTGTCTGTGATATTTATCATCTGTGTCTCTCATGTTGATCAGGTTTGTCTCTGATATTGATCAGGGATGTCAGATATTGATCTGGCATCCCTGATATTGATCAGGTATCTCTGATATTGATCAGGTGTGTCCGATATTGATCAGGTGTCTCTGATATTGAGCAGGTGTATCTCTGATATTGAACAGGTGTGTTTGATATTGATCAGGTGTGTCTCTGATACTGATCAGGTGTGTCTCTGATATCATTCAGGAGTCTCTGATATTGATCATGTGTCTCTGATATTGATCAGGTCTGTCTGTTATTGATCAGGGGTAACTGATATTGATCATGTGGGTCGCTGATATTGATCAGGCGTGTCTGATGTTGGTCAGGTGTGTCTCTGATATTGATCAGATGTGTCTGATATTGATCAGGTGTGTCTCGGATATTGATCAGGTGTGTCTCTGATATTGATCAGGTGTGTCTGATATTGATCAGGTGTGTCTCTGATATTGATCAGGCGTGTCTGATGTTGGTCAGGTGTGTCTCTGATATTGATCAGGTGTTCTGATATTGATCAGGTGTGTCTCTGATATTGGTCAGGCGTGTCCGATATTGATCAGATGTTTCTCTGAAATCATTCAGGTGTGTCTAATATTGATCAGCTTTGTTTCAGATATTGATCAGGTGTCTCACATATTGATCCGGAGTCTCTGATATAGATCATGTGCATTCTGATATTGATCAGGTGTCTGCGATATTGATCAGGGGTCTCTGATATTGATTAGGTGTCTCTGATATTGATCAGGTGTGTCTGATATTGATCAGGTGTGTCTCTGATATTGATCAGGCGTGTCTGATGTTGGTCAGGTGTGTCTCTGATATTGATCAGGTTTTCTGATATTGATCAGCTGTGTCTCTGATATTGGTCAGGCATGTCCGATATTGATCAGATGTTTCTCTGAAATCACTCAGGTGTGTCTAATATTGATCAGCTTTGTTTCAGATATTGATCAGGTGTGTCTTTGATATTGATCAGGTGTCTCACATATTGATCCGGAGTCTCTGATATAGATCATGTGCGTTCTGATATTGATCAGGTGTCTGCGATATTGATCAGGGGTCTCTGATATTGATCAGGTGTGTCTGATGTTGGTCAGGTGTGTCTCTGATATTGATCAGATGTGTCTGATATTGATCAGGTGTGTCTCGGATATTGATCAGGTGTGTCTCTGATATTGATTAGGTGTCTCTGATATTGATCAGGTGTGTCTGATGTTGGTCAGGTGTGTCTCTGATATTGATCAGGTGTGTCTGATATTGATCAGGTGTATCTCTGATATTGAGCAGGTGTGTCTCTGATATTGAACAGGTGTGTCTGATATTGATCTGGTGTGTCTCTGATACTGATCAGGTGTGTCTCTGATATCATTCAGGAGTCCCTGATATTGATCATGTGTCTCTGATATTGATCCAGTGTGTCACAAATATTGATCAGGTCTGTCTGTTATTGATCAGGAGTAACTGATATTGATCATGTGGGTCTCTGATATTGATCAGGCGTGTCTGATGTTGGTCAGGTGTGTCTCTGATATTGATCAGATGTGTCTGATATTGATCAGGTGTGTCTCGGATATTGATCAGGTGTGTCTCTGATATTGATCAGGTGTGTCCGATATTGATCAGGTGTTTCTCTGAAATTATTCAGGTGTGTCTCTGATATTGATCCGGAGTGTCTGATATTGATCAGGTGTTTCTGATATTAATCAGTCGTGTCTGATATTGATCAGGTGTGTCTCTGATATTGATCAGGTGTGTCTGATATTGATCAGGCATTTCTCGGATATTGACCAGGTGTGTCTCTGATATTCACCAGGTGCATCTCTGATATTGATCAGGCGTGTCTGATATTGATCAGGTGTTTCTCTGAAATTATTCAGGTGTGATATAATATTGATCAGCTTTGTCTCAGATATTGATCAGGTGTGTCTTTGATATTGATCAGGTGTCTCTCATATTGATCAGGTGATTCTGATATTGATCAGGTGTGTCTGATGTTGATTAAGTGTCTCTGATATTGATCAGGTGTGTCTGTGATATTGATCAGGTGTGTCTGATATTGATCAGGTGTGTCTGATATTGATCCGGAGTCTCTGATATAGATCAGGTGTGTTCTGGCATTGATCAAGTGTCTCCGATATTGATCATGGGTCTCTGATTTAGATCAGGTGTGCCTGATATTGATTTGGTGTCTCTGATATTGATCAGGTGTGTCTGTGATATTGATCAGGTGTGTATCATATTGATCAGGTGTGTCTCTGATATTGATCCGGAGTGTCTGATATTGGTCAGGCGTCTCTGATATTGATCAGGTGTGTCTCTGATATTGATCAGGTGTGTCTGATATTGATCTGGTGTCTCTGATATTGATCAGGCATGTCTCTGATATTGATCAGGTGTCTCTGATATTGATCAGGTGTGTTTGATATTGTTCAGGTGTGTCTGATATTGATCATGTGTGTCTCTGATGTTGCTCATTTGCGTCTGAGATTGGTCTGGTATCTCTGATATTGATCAGGTGTGTCTCTGACATAGATCAGGTGTGCCTCTGACATTGAGCAGGTGTGTCTCTGATGTTGATCAGGTGTGACACTGATATTGAACATGTATATATGATATTGATCAGGCATGTCTCTGATATTGATCAGGTGTTTCTCTGAAATTATTCAGGTGTGTCTCTGATATTGATCCGGAGTGTCTGATATTGATCAGGTGTTTCTGATATTAATCAGTCGTGTCTGATATTGATCAGGTGTGTCTCTGATATTGATCAGGTGTGTCTGATATTGATCAGGCATTTCTCGGATATTGACCAGGTGTGTCTCTGATATTCACCAGGTGCATCTCTGATATTGATCAGGCGTGTCTGATATTGATCAGGTGTTTCTCTGAAATTATTCAGGTGTGATATAATATTGATCAGCTTTGTCTCAGATATTGATCAGGTGTGTCTTTGATATTGATCAGGTGTCTCTCATATTGATCAGGTGATTCTGATATTGATCAGGTGTGTCTGATGTTGATTAAGTGTCTCTGATATTGATCAGGTGTGTCTGTGATATTGATCAGGTGTGTCTGATATTGATCAGGTGTGTCTGATATTGATCCGGAGTCTCTGATATAGATCAGGTGTGTTCTGGCATTGATCAAGTGTCTCCGATATTGATCATGGGTCTCTGATTTAGATCAGGTGTGCCTGATATTGATTTGGTGTCTCTGATATTGATCAGGTGTGTCTGTGATATTGATCAGGTGTGTATCATATTGATCAGGTGTGTCTCTGATATTGATCCGGAGTGTCTGATATTGGTCAGGCGTCTCTGATATTGATCAGGTGTGTCTCTGATATTGATCAGGTGTGTCTGATATTGATCTGGTGTCTCTGATATTGATCAGGCATGTCTCTGATATTGATCAGGTGTCTCTGATATTGATCAGGTGTGTTTGATATTGTTCAGGTGTGTCTGATATTGATCATGTGTGTCTCTGATGTTGCTCATTTGCGTCTGAGATTGGTCTGGTATCTCTGATATTGATCAGGTGTGTCTCTGACATAGATCAGGTGTGCCTCTGACATTGAGCAGGTGTGTCTCTGATGTTGATCAGGTGTGACACTGATATTGAACATGTATATATGATATTGATCAGGCATGTCTCTGATATTGATCAGGTGTGTCTGATGTTGATCAGGTGTCTCTGATATTGAACACGTGTCTCTCTGATATTGATCAGGTGTGTCTGTGATATTGATCAGGTGAGTCTGATATTGATCAGGTGTGTCGCTGATATTGATCAGGTCTTTCTGATATTGATCAGGTGTATCTGACATTGGTCAGCTGTGTCTCTGATATTGATCAGGTGTGTCTCTGATATTGATCAGGTGTGTCTCTGACATTGATCAGGTATGTCTCTTATATTGAGCTTGTATATCTGATATTGATCACGTGAATCTGATATTGATCAGGCATGTCTCTGATATTGATCAGGTGTGTCTGATGTTGATCAGGTGTCTCTGATATTGATCACATGTCTCTCTGATATTGATCAGGTGTGTCTGTGATATTGATCAGGTGAGTCTGATATTGATCAGGTGTGTCGCTGATATTGATCAGGTCTTTCTGATATTGATCAGGTGTATCTGTCATTGGTCAGCTGTGTCTCTGATATTGATCAGGTGTGTCTCTGATATTGATCAGGTGTGTCTCTGATATTGATCAGGTGTGTCTCTGACATTGATCAGGTATGTCTCTTATATTGAGCTTGTATATCTGATATTGATCACGTGAATCTGATATTGATCAGGCGTGTCTCTGATATTGATCAGGTGTGTCAGATATTGATCTGATGTCTCTGGTATTCATCAGGTGTCTCTGATATTGATCAGGTGAGTCTGATATTGATCAGGTGTCTCTGATATTGATCAGGTGTGTCTCTGATATGGATGAGGTGTGTATGAAATTGATCAGACGTCTATCATATTGGTCAGGTGCGTCTCTAATATTGATCTGCTTAGTCTGATATTGATCAGGCATGTCTCTGATATTGATCAGGTGTGTCTCATATCGATCAGGTGTCTCTTATATTGATCAGGTGTGTCTCTGATATTGATCAGGTGTGTCCCTGATATGGATCAGGTGTGTCTGATATTGATCATGTGTCTCTGACATTGATCAGCTGCGTTATTAATATTGATCTGGTGTGTCTGATATTGATCAGGCATGTCTCTGATATTGATCAGGTGTGTCAGATATTGATCAGGTGTGTCTCTGATATTGATCAGGTGTGTCTATGATATCGTTCAGAAGTCTCTGATATTGATCAGGTGTGTCTATGATATTGATCAGGTGTGCCACCGATATTGATTAGGTGTCTCTCATATTGATCAGGTGCAACTGATATTGAGCCAATATCTCTGATATTGATCAGGTGTGTCTCTGATAATGATCAGGTGTGTCTCTGATAATGACAAGGTGTGTCTCTGATATTAAGCTTGTATATTTGATATTGATCAGGTGTCTCTGATATTGATCAGGTGTGTCAGATATTAATCTGGTGTCCCTGGTATTGATCATGTGTCTTTGATATTGATCATGTGTGTCTTATATTGATCAGGTGTCTCTGACATTGATGAGGTTTGTCTCTGATATTGATCAGGTGTGTCTCTGATGTTGAGCTTGTATGTCTGATATTGATCAGGTGTGTCTGATATTGATCAGGTGTCTCTGATATCGATCAAGTGTGCCTGATATTGATTCGGTGTCTCTGATATTGACCAGATGTGTCTGTGATATTAACCAGGTGTGTCTGATATTGATCAGGTGTGTCTCCGATATTGATCAGGAGAGTCTGATATTGATCAGGTGTCTCTGATATTGATCATGTGTGTCTTATATTGATCAGGTGTCTCTGACATTGATGAGGTTTGTCTCTGATATTGATCAGGTGTGTCTCTGATGTTGAGCTTGTATGTCTGATATTGATCAGGTGTGTCTGATATTGATCAGGTGTCTCTGATATCGATCAAGTGTGCCTGATATTGATTCGGTGTCTCTGATATTGACCAGATGTGTCTGTGATATTAACCAGGTGTGTCTGATATTGATCAGGTGTGTTTCCGATATTGATCAGGAGAGTCTGATATTGATCTGGTGTCTCTGATATTGATCTGGTGTGTCTGATATTGATCAGGTGTGCCTCTGATATTGATCAGATGTGTCTGGATTGACCACGTGTGTCTCTGATATTGATCAGGTGTGTCTGATATTGATCAGGTGTGTCTGATATTGATCAGGTGTCTCTGTCATTAATCAGGAGTCTCTGATGTTGATCAGGTTTGTCTTTAATATTGATCTGATGTGTCTGATATTGATCAGGCATTTCTCGGATATTGATCAGGTGTGTCTGATAGTCAACAGGTATGTCTCTGATATTGATCAGGTGTGTCTGATATTGACCAGGTGTGTCTCTGATAGTCACCAGGTGTCTGTGATATTTATCATCTGTGTCTCTCATGTTGATCAGGTTTGTCTCTGATATTGAGCTTGCAAGTCTGATGTTGATCAGGTGTCTCTGATATTGATCAGGGATGTCTCTGATATTGATCAGGTGTCTCTGATATTGATCAGGTGTGTTTAATATTGTTCAGGTGTGTCTGATATTGATCATGTGTGTCTCTGATGTTGCTCATTTGCGTCTGAGATTGGTCTGGTATCTCTGATATTGATCAGGTATGTCTCTGACATAGATCAGGTGTGCCTCTGACATTGAGCAGGTGTGTCTCTGATGTTGATCAGGTGTGACTCTGATATTGAACATGTATATATGATATTGATCAGGCATGTCTCTGATATTGATCAGGTGTGTCTGATGTTGATCAGGTGTCTCTGATATTGATCACATGTCTCTCTGATATTGATCAGGTGTGTCTGTGATATTGATCAGGTGAGTCTGATATTGATCAGGTGTGTCGCTGATATTGATCAGGTCTTTCTGATATTGATCAGGTGTATCTGTCATTGGTCAGCTGTGTCTCTGATATTGATCAGGTGTGTCTCTGATATTGATCAGGTGTGTCTCTGATATTGATCAGGTGTGTCTCTGACATTGATCAGGTATGTCTCTTATATTGAGCTTGTATATCTGATATTGATCACGTGAATCTGATATTGATCAGGCGTGTCTCTGATATTGATCAGGTGTGTCAGATATTGATCTGATGTCTCTGGTATTCATCAGGTGTCTCTGATATTGATCAGGTGAGTCTGATATTGATCAGGTGTCTCTGATATTGATCAGGTGTGTCTCTGATATGGATGAGGTGTGTATGAAATTGATCAGACGTCTATCATATTGGTCAGGTGCGTCTCTAATATTGATCTGCTTAGTCTGATATTGATCAGGCATGTCTCTGATATTGATCAGGTGTGTCTCATATCGATCAGGTGTCTCTTATATTGATCACGTGTGTCTCTGATATTGATCAGGTGTGTCCATGATATGGATCAGGTGTGTCTGATATTGATCATGTGTCTCTGACATTGATCAGCTGCGTTATTAATATTGATCTGGTGTGTCTGATATTGATCAGGCATGTCTCTGATATTGATCAGGTGTGTCAGATATTGATCAGGTGTGTCTCTGATATTGATCAGGTGTGTCTCTGATATCGTTCAGAAGTCTCTGATATTGATCAGGTGTGTCTATGATATTGATCAGGTGTGCCACCGATATTGATTAGGTGTCTCTCATATTGATCAGGTGCAACTGATATTGAGCCAATATCTCTGATATTGCTCAGGTGTGTCTATGATATTGACCAGGTGTCTGTGATATTGATCATGTGTGTCTCTAATATTGATCAGGTGTGTCTCTGATATTGAGCTTGTATGTCTGATATTGACCAGGTGTCTGTAATATTGATCAGGTGTGTCTCTGATATTGATCAGGTGTGTCAGATATTGATCTGGTGTCCCTGATCTTGATCAGGTGTCTCTGATATTGATCAGGTGTGTCAGATATTGTTCAGGTGTCTCTGATATTGAGCAGGAGTGCCCCTGATATAGTTCAGGTGTCTCTGATAATGATCAGATGTGTCTCGGATATTGTTCAGGTGTGTATTTGATATTGATCAGGTGTGTCTGATAGTGATCAGGTGTGTCTCTGATATTGATCAGCTGTGTCTGATATTGATCACGTGTGTCTCTGATATTGTTCAGGTGTATCTGATATTGATCAGGAGTGTTTCAGATATTGATCAGGAGTGTCTCTGATACTGATCAGGTGTCTTTCATATTGATCAGTTGCCTCTGATATTGATCAGGTGTGTCTGATATTGATCAGGTGTGTCCATGATATTGATCAGGTGTCTCTGATATAGATCAGGTGTGACTCTGATATTGATCAGGAGTGTCTGATATTGATCAGGTGTCACTGATATTGATGAGGCGTGCCTGAAATTGATCAGGTGTGTCTCTGATATAGATCAGGTGTGTCTGATATTGATCAGGAGTGTTTCAGATATTGAGTGGGTAAAGACACGGGCGCACGCCCTACAGATTCAGCTCGAAATGGTTCGATTATAACCTTGTGCTTCTGATTTTGCAGGGTGACAGGGACACTCGTAGAGCAAAAAACTTAACCCCTGGTGACGACCAGGCCGTCTGTTTAAAATTACAGATAATACTTACCGGAATGGGAATACGAAAGGCGCTACTCGTAATATGGATAGCCCTGCGACATGCACGTACCCTGGGCAACACCGACGGACAGCAGAGCACGCTGGAAATAAACAACTACATGAACTATGGAGTCTTGTTTAATTTAACGGACGGAATGTGCATCCCAGCAGCCAAGGACTGGAGCAAGGACAGGACTTATTTTAATGCATGGTTACAAGTGAATCCTAATAAGAATCCTAATAAGAATAAGAGTATGTGTACAGTGCTCCACGGGTATAAGGAGCAGATGCATTAAACGGAGGGATGTCAAAGGGCCTGATGAATGTACTTTCGGCATAATTTGCACGCCTCCGGGACAATCCCAGCAATCAGTCATCCGCAAGAAGGGAATGGGGCTGTGTGGGTATTACGAGGAGGCGGGGGCAGCTGCAATATCATTGTATGTATGTTTCTCACCCCCTCCGACACCGCACCCCATAAGAATCACTACATTGCCCGAGGAACTGCCTTGCCCCATAACTACGAAGGGACCAGAGAATGGGATTATAATGTACAACGAGGGGGAACTGTTGTATGATAATGTTAAACATGAAATTGTGCCTGTTCTGATCAATATTTCAGGCATCCAGATGCCGGAATACTGTACAGAACAGTCAAGGAAGATGTACAATGTATTAAGTAAAGTTGTAATGCAGCAGGCTGCCGATGCAATGGGTGCCAGTAGGTTCCGGGGACAGGGGTTAGCCCCCAGGATGAAGAGGGAAATAGTTAATGATGTTGCTACCGTTTTCAATACAGGGACCTCCGTAGTGAACTCGATAGACATACAAGGATTAAATGAGAGGGTGGAACAGCTTAGAGGGGTGATGAAGGGGTTATTGGAGAGGGTGGAGCAAAACCAGGAAGACCAAGCCAACCTAGGAAAGGAGGGTGCCGAAATCCAGCTGGATGGCATCTCAGTCCTGGAAGCTCACGCCAGAATCATCAATCACCTCATTGATAGAGAACAGGAAGATACAGGGAAAGCAAAGACAGGGGCAACTCTGTCACGCTTATGGTCTGTGGATGGTGGGACAGATCCGCCACAATCTCGACCAGATCCAACGTGGGGAAGTACCCGATTGGATAGACAGTTCACATTTAGCTCAGTTGGCTAACCAAAGGGGGACACTGGATAATTGTCCTCTGAAGGGACTGACCAGAGTATACCCAGCAATTCCAGATTGCCAGATGGGTAGGACTACCGGGATAGGGATAGTCCTGATGATCCCTATAGCCACGCCGGACTCAGGGCCGTTCCCCCTATACCAACGAGAGAATATCGGAATAATACGGGAAAATGTCTCCATACGCTACTACCTGACCACCACCTCGGCCGTTCGTTGAAACAACATACTTACCAGGATTTCCCTAGCAGATTGCAAGCAAAAGGGGGAAATCACAGTATGCCCTCACCCGGTGGGCCGAGGGGAGCTAGACGAGTGCGGGTTTAACCGAACCGACGGGTGTGTACTAGAAATAGTGCCCGCACACATGCACTTCGCGAGGGCAGGCTACGGAGGGAAGGGAAGATACTGCGTCTCTACTACTGAGCGTTCATTCCAGTATAATGACCTGCAGTGCCCTATACCACAGCCAAACTTTTGCTTTACACCACTACGACCTGTCGCGATCGGGCAAGCGCATATCACCCAGGTTAGGCGCCGGAAGTCCGAAGTTATTGAGGTAACCGATCAGCTCCATGATCATTTACAGGATTATGACGAACCAGATCAGGTCCTTATCCCACATCTAACCGAAGTATTACGAGAGTTGAGGATCAGAGTGGATCAATCCGTAAAGCTCTACCACCAACTACAAACTAAAATCAAAGTACTGGAAGAAGATACCGAGGTAGACTTACAAAGTCAGAGTTGGTGGAGAAAGGTCTGGGACTGGGGAATAAATGTGAACATCCACCCATGGATTCGAATAATTTCACATATACTGGTCGGGATACAATTGATCTTAGCAATAACATGGGGCATAATGGCCTGCCAGGCATGCAGACACCACGCACAACGAAGACGGACAAATCACCGTTCCCCGGATACTAAACAAGCCTGTTTTATAAGGGGGCAGGAGGATTTGGCCTTTGTCAATTCGATTTAAGCAACCGGGACTCCTGAAACCGCGTGACTGGCCAGCACGTTGAGGCAGGGAGTACCGGGCCGTGCACAAAATCTAATAAAGGTCGAATGGTCGGTTAAAAGGGGACTAGGACGAGTCCCTTTACCGAAAGGGGGAGTTGTTGTAGGAGGTAGGCACCTTTAGAATATACCAGAATACTCGGCATTAGGCACCTGCTAGATATATCTAAACGCATATAAGTTTAAAGTGACCACACATAAAATGGCTGCCCAGGCATGATGGGAAATCAGGTAGTCAAGCTGTGAACTGTTGAATGTTCAATGACCGAGCAATAACCCTGTGAGGCCCACTATAGGAATGCCTTGGATACAGGATAAGAATAATGAGGAGAGAACCCATCTCCCGTATTCAAGGCCATAAACCAATTAATTCCCCAGGAAGAAAGAGATAAGAGAACCCATCTCCTGTAAACAAGGTTATAAACCAATTATTTCTCCAAGAAGAAAGAACTAGTGAGAGAACCTATATCAATCAGCCCAAGCTGACAAGAGACGAACACATGGTTCCTGAGACATAAGGGGAATTCTATTGGGTTAAAAGAACCTATATGTAATCTATAATCGTTGTGATTGGCTTGTGTCCAGCCGTGATGGGCTGTGTAACTGTAGTAAACTGTTTGTAACTGTTGTGAAACATATAAAAGTGAATGTAACCCTTTGTTCTGTGGAGAGAAGCCTGGACTCAGTCTTGTGATTTCCTCCCCGCTAAGCGTAATAAAGGCCGCATCAGCATTGGAACCGACTCTGAGTGTTGAGTGATTCTTCTGAGAAAACACTAACGCTAACAGGTGCGTTCTGATATTGATCAGGTGTCTCTGATATTGATCAGGTGTGTCTGTGATATTGATCAGGTGTGTCTCTGATATTGATCCGGAGTGTCTGATATTGATCAGGTGTTTCTGATATTAATCATTCGTGTCTGATATTGATCGGGTGTGTCTCTGATATTGATCAGGTGTGTCTGATATTGATCAGGCATTTCTCGGATATTGACCAGGTGTGTCTCTGATATTCACCAGGTGCGTCTCTGAAATTGATCAGGTGTGTCTGATATTGATCATGTGTGTAGCTTATATTGATCAGGCGTGTCTGAAATTGATCAGGTGTTTCTCTGAAATTATTCAGGTGTGTCTAATATTGATCAGCTTTGTCTCAGATATTGATCAGGTGTGTCTTTGATATTGATCAGGTGTCTCTCATATTGATCAGGTGATTCTGATATTGATCAGGTGTGTCTGATATTGATTAAGTGTCTCTGATATTGATCAGGTGTGTCTGTGATATTGATCAGGTGTGTCTGTGATATTGATCAGGTGTGTCTGATATTGATCAGGTGTGTCTCTGATACCGATCAGGTGTGTCTCTGATATCATTTAGGAGTCTCTGATATTGATCATGTGTCTCTGATATTGGTCCAGTGTGTCACAAATATTGATCAGGTCTGTCTGTTATTGATCAGGAGTAACTGATATTGATCATGTGGGTCTCTGATATTGATCAGGCTTGTCTGATGTTGGTCAGGTGTGTCTCTGATATTGATCAGATGTGTCTGATATTGATCAGGTGTGTCTCAGATATTGATCAGGTGTGTCTCTGATATTGATCAGGTATGTCTGGTATTGATCACGTGTGTAGCTGATATTGATCAGGCGAGTCCGATATTGATCAGGTGTTTTCTGAGATTATTCAGGTGTGTCTAATATTGATCAGCTTTGTCTCAGATAATGATCAGGTGTGTCTTTGATATTGATCAGGTGTCTCACATATTGATCCGGAGTCTCTGATATAGATCAGGTGCGTTTTGATATTGATCAGGTGTCTCTGATATCGATCAGGTGTGTCTGTGATATTGATCAGGTGTGTCTGTGATATTGATCAGGTGTGTCTCTGATATTGATCCGGAGTGTCTGATATTGATCAGGTGTTTCTGATATTAATCATTCGTGTCTGATATTGATCGGGTGTGTCTCTGATATTGATCAGGTGTGTCTGATATTGATCAGGCATTTCTTGGATATTGACCAGGTGTGTCTCTGATATTCACCAGGTGCGTCTCTGATATTGATCAGGTGTGTCTGATATTGATCACGTGTGTAGCTTATATTGATCAGGCGTGTCTGAAATTGATCAGGTGTTTCTCTGAAATTATTCAGGTGTGCCTAATATTGATCAGCTTTGTCTCAGATATTGATCAGGTGTGTCTTTGATATAGATCAGGTGTCTCTCATATTGATCAGGTGATTCTGATATTGATCAGGTGTGTCTGATATTGATTAAGTGTCTCTGATATCGATCAGGTGTGTCTGTGATATTGATCAGGTGTGTCTGTGATATTGATCAGGTGTGTCTGATATTGATCAGGGTGTGTCTCGCATATTGATCAGGTGTGTCTCTGATATTGATTAGTGTCTCTGATATTGATCAGATGTGTCTGATGTTGGTCAGGTGTGTCTCTGATATTGATCAGGTGTGTCTGATATTGATCAGGTATATCTCTGATATTGAGCAGGTGTCTCACATATTGATCCGGAGTCTCTGATATAGATCAGGTGCGTTCTGATATTGATCAGGTGTCTCTGATATTGATCAGGGGTCTCTGATATTGATCAGGTGTGTCTGATGTTGGTCAGGTGTGTCTCTGATATTGATCAGATGTGTCTGATATTGATCAGGTGTGTCTCGGATATTGATCAGGTGTGTCTCGGATATTGATCAGGTGTCTCTGATATTGATCAGGTGTGTCTGATGTTGGTCAGGTGTGTCTCTGATATTGATCAGGTGTGTCTGATATTGATCAGGTGTATCTCTGATATTGAGCAGGTGTGTCTCTGATATTGAACAGGTGTGTCTGATATTGATCAGGTGTGTCTCTGATACTGATCAGGTGTGTCTCTGATATCATTCAGGAGTCTCTGATATTGATCATGTGTCTCTGATATTGATCCAGTGTGTCACAAATATTGATCAGGTCTGTCTGTTATTGATCAGGAGTAACTGATATTGATCATGTGGGTCTCTGATATTGATCAGGCGTGTCTGATGTTGGTCAGGTGTGTCTCTGATATTGATCAGATGTGTCTGATATTGATCAGGTGTGTCTCGGATATTGATCAGGTGTGTCTCTGATATTGATCAGGTGTGTCCGATATTGATCAGGTGTTTCTCTGAAATTATTCAGGTGTGTCTCTGATATTGATCCGGAGTGTCTGATATTGATCAGGTGTTTCTGATATTAATCAATCGTGTCTGATATTGATCAGGTGTGTCTCTGATATTGATCAGGTGTAACTGATATTGATCAGGTTTCTCTGATATTGATCAGGTGTCTCTGTCATTGATCAGCTGTCTCTGATGTTGATCAGGAATGTCTCTGATATTGATCAGGTGTCTCTCTGATATTGATCAGGTGTCTCTGATATAGATCAGGTGCGACTCTGATATTGATCAGGAATGTCTCTGATATTGATCAGGTGTCTCTGATATAGATCAGGTGTGACACTGATATTGATCAGGAGTGTCTGATATTGATCAGGTGTCACTGATATTGATCAGCTGTCTCTGATATTGATCAGGTGTAACTGATATTGAACTCATGTATCTGTGATATTGATCAGGTGTGTCTGATATTGTTCAGGTGTGTCTGATATTGCTCATGTGTGTCTGTGATATTGATCAGTTGCGTCTGAGATTGGTCAGGTTTCTCTGATATTGGTCAGGTGTCTCTGATATTGATCAGGTGTGTCTCTGCTATTGATCAGGTGTGCCTCTGATATTGATCAGGTGTCTCTCTGATATTGACCAGCTGTCTGTGATATTGATCTCGTGTATCTGTGATATTGATGAAGTGTGGTTGATATTGTTCAGGTGTGTCTGATATTGATCATGTGTGTCTGTGATATTGATCAGTTGTGTCTGAGATTGGTCAGGTGCCTCTGATATTGGTCAGGTGTCTCTGATATTCATCAGGCTTGTCTCTGCTATTGATCAGGTGTGTCTCTGATATGGATCAGGTATGTCTAGTTTTGATCAGTTCTGTCTCTGGTATTGATCAGGTGTTACTGATATTGATCAGATTTCTCTGATATTGATCAGGTGTCTCTGTCATTGATCAGCTGTCTCTGATGTCGATCAGGAATGTCTCTGATATTGGTCAGGTGTCTCTCTGATATTGACCAGCTGTCTATGATATTGATCAGGTGTGTCTCTGATATTGATCAGGTGTCTCTCATATTGATCAGGTGTGTCTCTGATAGTGACCAGGTGTGTCTGATATTGACCACGTGTGTCTCTGATATTGATCAGGTGACACTGATATTGATCAGGTGACACTGATATTGATCAGGTGTCTCTGATATTGATCAGGTGTATCTGATATTGATCAGGTGTCTCTGTTTGATCAGGTGTCTCTGTTTGATCAGGTGTTTCGCTGATATTGATCAGGTGTGTATCTGATACTGATCAGGTGAGTCTGATATTGATCAGGTGAATCTGATATTGATCATGTGTGTCTCGCATATTGATCATGTGTTTCTCTAATATTGATCAGGCGTGTCTAATATTGATCAGATGTGTCTCTGATATTGATCAGGTGTCTCTGATATTGATCAGGTGCGTCTCAGTAATTGATGAGGTGTGTCTCTGATATGGATCAGGTGTGTCTGATATTAATCAGGTGTGTCTCTGATATTGATCAGGTATGTCTGATATTGCTCAGGTGTACCTGTAATATTGATCAAGTATGTTGGATATTGCTCATGTGTGTCTCGGTTATTGATCAGGTGTGTCTGATATTGATCAGGTGTGTCTATAATATTGACCAGGTGTCTGTGATATTGATCATGTGTGTATCTGATATTGATCATGTGTGTTTCTGATATTGATCAGGTGTATATCTGATATTGATCATGTGTGTTTCTGATATTGATCAGGTGTGTTTCTGATATTGATCAGGTGTGTCAGATATTGATGTGTTGTCCTTGGTATTGATCAGGTTTCTCTGATATTGATCAGGTGTGTCCAATATTGATCAGGTGTGTCCGATATTGATCAGGTGTGTAAGCTATTGATCTGGTGTCTCTGATATTAAGCAGGTGTCTCTGATATTGAGCAGGTGTGTCTCTGATATTGATCAGGTATCTCTGATATTGATCAGGTGTGTCCGATATTGATCAAGTGTCTCTGATATTGATCACGTTTGTCTCTGATATTGATCAGATGTGTCTCTGATATGGACCAGGTGTGTATGACATTGATCACATGTCTATGTTATTGATCAGGTGCGTCTCTAATGTTGAGCAGACATTTCACTGATATTGATCAGATGTGTCTAATATTGATCAGGTGTCTCTGATATTGATTAGGTGTTTCTCTGATATTGATCAGGTGTGTCTCTGATATGGATCAAGTGTGTCTGATATTGATGGGTGTCTCTGATATTGATCATGTGCGTCTCTAATATTGAACTGGTGTGTCTGATATTGATCAGGTGTATCATTTATATTGATCAGGTGGGTCGGATATTGATCAGGTGTGTCTCTGATATTGATCAGGTGTGCCTATAATATTGACCAGGTGTCTGTGATATTGATCATGTGTGTATCTGATATTGATCAGGTGTGTTTCTGATATTGATCAGGTGTGTCAGATATTGATGTGTTGTCCCTGGTATTGATCAGGTGTCTCTGATATTGATCAGGTGTGTCCAATATTGATCAGGTGTGTCCGATATTGATCAGGTGTGTCCGATATTGATCTGGTGTCTCTGATATTGAGCAGGTGTGTCTCTGATATTGATCAGGTATCTCTGATATTGATCAGGTGTGTCCGATATTGATCAGGTGTCTCTGATATTGATCACGTTTGTCTCTGATATTGATCAGATGTGTGTCTGATATGGAGCAGGTGTGTATGACATTGATCACATGTCTATGATATTGATCAGGTGCGTCTCTAATATTGAGCAGACATTTCACTGATATTGATCAGATGCGTCTCTAATATTGATCAGGTGTCTCTGATATTGATTAGGTGTTTCTCTGATATTGATCAGGTGTGTCTCTGATATGGATCAAGTGTGTCTGATATTGATGGGTGTCTCTGATATTGATCATGTGCGTCTCTAATATTGATCAGGTGTCTCTGATATTGATTAGGTGTTTCTCTGATATTGATCAGGTGTGTCTCTGATATTGATCAGGTGTGTCTGATATTGATGGGTGTCTCTGATATTGATCATGTGCGTCTCTAATATTGATCTGGTGTGTCTGATATTGATCAGGTGTATCATTTATATTGATCAGGTGGGTCGGATATTGATCAGGTGTGTCTCTGATGATGATCAGGTGTGTCTCTGATATTGATCAGGTGTCTCTGATATTGATCACGTGTCTCTGATATTGATCAGGATTTTCTCTGATATTGATCAGGTGTGTCTCTGATATTGATCAGGTGTCTTTGTATATTGATCAGGTGAGTCTGATATTGACCAGGTGTGTCTCTGATATTGATCACATGTCTCTGATATTGATCAGGATTTTCTCTGTTATTGATCAGGTTTGTCTCTGATATTGATCAGGTGTGTCTCTGATATTGATCAGGTGTGTCATTTATATTGATCAGGTGTCTCTGATATTGATCAGGTGTCTCTGATATTGAGCAGGTGTCTCTGTAATTGATCAGGTGTGTCTGATATTGATCAGCTCTGCCTGATATTGATCAGGTGTGTCTCTGATATTGATAAAGTGTGTCTGTGATATTAACCAGGTGAATCTGATCTTGTTAAGGTGACTCTGATATTGATCAGGTGTCTCTGATATTGATCAGGTGTGTCTCTGGTATTGATTGGGTGTCTCTGATATTGATCAGGTGTGTCTGATATTGATAAGGTGATTCTAATAATGATCAGGTATCTCTGATATTGATAAGGTGATTCTAATAATGATCAGGTATCTCTGATATTGATCAGGTGTCTCTGATATTAATCAGCTTTGTCTGTGAAATTGAACAGGTGTGTCTCAGATATTGATCAGGTGCCTCTGATATTGATCAGGTGTGTCTCTGATATAGATCACGTGTCCCTGATATTGATCAGGTGTGTCTCTGATAGTGACCAGGTGTGTCTGATATTGACCACGTGTGTCTCTGATATTGATCAGGTGTTTCTGATATTGATCAGGTGACACTGATAGTGATCAGGTGTCTCTTATATTGATCAGGTGACTCTGATATTGATCAGGTGTCTCTGTTTGATCAGGTGTGTCGCTGATATTGATCAGGTGTGTATCTGATACTGATCAGGTGAGTCTGATATTGATCATTAAATCTGATATTGATCATGTGTGTCTCGCATATTGATCATGTGTTTCTCTGATATTGATCAGGTGTGTCTGATATTGATAAGGTGATTCTAATAATGATCAGGTATCTCTGATATTGATCAGGTGTCTCTGATATTGATCAGGTGTCTCTGATATTAATCAGCTTTGTCTGTGAAACTGAACAGGTGTGTCTCTGATATTGATCAGGTGCCTCTGATATTGATCAGGTGTGTCTCTGATATAGATCACGTGTCCCTGATATTGATCAGGTATGTCTCTGATAGTGACCAGGTGTGTCTCTGATAATGACCAGGTGTTTCTGATATTGATCAGGTGACACTGATATTGATCAGGTGTCTCTGATATTGATCAGGTGTATCTGATATTGATCAGGTGTCTCTGTTTGATCAGGTGTGTCGCTGATATTGATCAGGTGTGTATCTGATACTGATCAGGTGAGTCTGATATTGATCAGGTGAATCTGATATTGATCATGTGTGTCTTGCATATTGATCATGTGTTTCTCTGATATTGATCAGGTGTGTCTAATATTGATCAGATGTGTCTCTGATATTGATCAGGTGTCTCTGATATTGATCAGGTGTGTCTCAGTAATTGATCAGGTGTGTCTCTGATATGGATCAGATGTGTCTGATATTAATCAGGTGTCTCTGATATTGATCAGGTGCGTCTCTAATATTGATCTGGTGTCTCTGATATTGATCAGGTGTGTCTCTGATATTGATCAGGTGTGTCTCTGATATTGATCAAGTATGTCTGATATTGCTCAGGTATACCTGTAATATTGATCAAGTATGTTTGATATTGCTCATGTGTGTCTCGGTTATTGATCAGGTGTGTCTGATATTGATCAGGTGTGTCTATAATATTGACCAGGTGTCTGTGATATTGATCATGTGTGTATCTGATATTGATCAGGTGTGTTTCTGATATTGATCAGGTATGTCTGATATTGCTCAGGTATACCTGTAATATTGACCAGGTGTCTGTGATATTGATCATGTGTGTATCTGATATTGATCAGGTGTGTATCTGATATTGATCAGGTGTGTCAGATATTGATGCGTTGTCCCTGGTATTGATCAGGTGTCTCTGATATTGATCAGGTGTGTCCAATATTGATCAGGTGTGTCCGATATTGATCAGGTGTGTCCGCTATTGATCTGGTGTCTCTGATATTGAGCAGGTGTGTCTCTGATATTGATCAGGTATCTCTGATATTGATCAGGTGTGTCCGATATTGATCAGGTGTCTCTGATATTGATCACGTTTGTCTCTGATATTGATCAGATGTGTGTCTGATATGGAGCAGGTGTGTATGACATTGATCACATGTCTATGATATTGATCAGGTGCGTCTCTAATGTTGAGCAGACATTTCACTGATATTGATCAGATGTGTCTAATATTGATCAGGTGTCTCTGATATTGATTAGGTGTTTCTCTGATATTGATCAGGTGTGTCTCTGATATGGATCAAGTGTGTCTGATATTGATGGGTGTCTCTGATATTGATCATGTGCGTCTCTAATATTGATCAGGTGTGTCTGATATTGATCAGGTGTGTCTCTGATGATGATCAGGTGTGTCTCTGATATTGATCAGGTGTGTCTGGTAGTCATCAAGTGTCTCTGATATTGCTCAGATGTGTTTCTGATATTGATCAGGTGTGTCTCTTATATTGATCAGGTGTGTCCGATATTGATCTGGTGTCTCTGATATTGAGCAGGTGTGTCTCTGATATTGATCAGGTGTCTCTGATATTGATCAGGTGTGTCTCTTATATTGATCAGGTGTGTCTCTTATATTGATCAGGTGTGTCTGATATTCATCAGGTGAGTCTCTGATATTGATCAGGTGTCTTTGTATATTGATCTGATATTGATCAGGTGTGGCTCTGATATTGATCACGTGCCTCTGATATTGATCAGGTGTGTCTCTGATATTGATCAGGTGTGTCATTTATATTGATCAGGTGTCTCCGTTATTGATCAGGTGTGTCTGATATTGATCAGCTCTGCCTGATATTGATCAGGTGTGTCTGTGATATTAACCAGGTGAATCTGATCTTGTTAAGGAGACTCTGATATTGATCAGGTGTCTCTGATATTGATCAGGTGTGTCTCTGGTATTGATTGGGTGTCTCTGATATTGATCAGGTGTGTCTGATATTTATAAGGTGATTCTAATAATGATCAGGTATCTCTGATATTGATCAGGTGTCTCTGATATTAAACAGCTTTGTCTGTGAAATTGAACAGGTGTGTCTCTGATATTGATCAGGTGCCTCTGATATTGATTAGGGGCTTCTGATATTGATCAGGTGTGTCTCTGATATAGATCACGTGTCCCTGATATTGATCAGGTGTGTCTCTGATATTGATCAGGTGTGTCTCTGATAGTGACCAGGTGTGTCTGATATTGACCACGTGTGTCTCTGATATTGATCAGGTGACACTGATATTGATCAGGTGTCTCTGATATTGATCAGGTGTCTCTGTTTGATCAGGTGTGTCGCTGATATTGATCAGGTGTGTATCTGATACTGATCAGGTGAGTCTGATATTGATCAGGTGAATCTGATATTGATCATGTGTGTCTCGCATATTGATCATGTGTTTCTCTGATATTGATCAGGTGTGTCTGATATTGATAAGGTGATTCTAATAATGATCAGGTATCTCTGATATTGATCAGGTGTCTCTGATATTAATCAGCTTTGTCTGTGAAATTGAACAGGTGTGTCTCTGATATTGATCAGGTGCCTCTGATATTGATCAGGTGTGTCTCTGATATAGATCACGTGTCCCTGATATTGATCAGGTGTGTCTCTGATATTGATCAGGTGTGTCTCTGATAGTGAACAGGTGTGTCTGATATTGATCAGGTGTGTCTGATGTTGATCAGGTGTCTCTGATATTGATCACATGTCTCTCTGATATTGATCAGGTGTGTCTGTGATATTGATCAGGTGAGTCTGATATTGATCAGGTGTGTCGCTGATATTGATCAGGTCTTTCTGATATTGATCAGGTGTATCTGTCATTGGTCAGCTGTGTCTCTGATATTGATCAGGTGTGTCTCTGATATTGATCAGGTGTGTCTCTGATATTGATCAGGTGTGTCTCTGACATTGATCAGGTATGTCTCTTATATTGAGCTTGTATATCTGATATTGATCACGTGAATCTGATATTGATCAGGCGTGTCTCTGATATTGATCAGGTGTGTCAGATATTGATCTGATGTCTCTGGTATTCATCAGGTGTCTCTGATATTGATCAGGTGAGTCTGATATTGATCAGGTGTCTCTGATATTGATCAGGTGTGTCTCTGATATGGATGAGGTGTGTATGAAATTGATCAGACGTCTATCATATTGGTCAGGTGCGTCTCTAATATTGATCTGCTTAGTCTGATATTGATCAGGCATGTCTCTGATATTGATCAGGTGTGTCTCATATCGATCAGGTGTCTCTTATATTGATCACGTGTGTCTCTGATATTGATCAGGTGTGTCCATGATATGGATCAGGTGTGTCTGATATTGATCATGTGTCTCTGACATTGATCAGCTGCGTTATTAATATTGATCTGGTGTGTCTGATATTGATCAGGCATGTCTCTGATATTGATCAGGTGTGTCAGATATTGATCAGGTGTGTCTCTGATATTGATCAGGTGTGTCTATGATATTGATCAGGTGTGCCACCGATATTGATTAGGTGTCTCTCATATTGATCAGGTGCAACTGATATTGAGACAATATCTCTGATATTGCTCAGGTGTGTCTATGATATTGACCAGGTGTCTGTGATATTGATCATGTGTGTCTCTAATATTGATCAGGTGTGTCTCTGATATTGAGCTTGTATGTCTGATATTGACCAGGTGTCTGTAATATTGATCAGGTGTGTCTCTGATATTGATCAGGTGTGTCAGATATTGATCTGGTGTCCCTGATCTTGATCAGGTGTCTCTGATATTGATCAGGTGTGTCAGATATTGTTCAGGTGTCTCTGATATTGAGCAGGAGTGCCCCTGATATAGTTCAAGTGTCTCTGATAATGATCAGATGTGTCTCGGATATTGTTCAGGTGTGTATTTGATATTGATCAGGTGTGTCTGATAGTGATCAGGTGTGTCTCTGATATTGATCAGCTGTGTCTGATATTGATCACGTGTGTCTCTGATATTGTTCAGGTGTATCTGATATTGATCAGGAATGTTTCAGATATTGATCAGGAGTGTCTCTGATACTGATCAGGTGTCTTTCATATTGATCAGTTGCCTCTGATATTGATCAGGTGTGTCTGATATTGATCAGGTGTGTCCATGATATTGATCAGGTGTCTCTGATATAGATCAGGTGTGACTCTGATATTGATCAGGAGTGTCTGATATTGATCAGGTGTCACTGATATTGATGAGGCGTGCCTGATATTGATCAGTTGCCTCTGATATTGATCAGGTGTGTCTGATATTGATCAGGTGTGTCCATGATATTGATCAGGTGTCTCTGATATAGATCAGGTGTGACTCTGATATTGATCAGGAGTGTCTGATATTGATCAGGTGTCACTGATATTGATGAGGCGTGCCTGATATTGATCAGGTGTGTCTCTGATATAGATCAGGTGTGTCTGATATTGATCAGGAGTGTTTCAGATATTGAGTGGGTAAAGACACGGGCGCACGCCCTACAGATTCAGCTCGAAATGGTTCGATTATAACCTTGTGCTTCTGATTTTGCAGGGTGACAGGGACACTCGTAGAGCAAAAAACTTAACCCCTGGTGACGACCAGGCCGTCTGTTTAAAATTACAGATAATACTTACCGGAATGGGAATACGAAAGGCGCTACTCGTAATATGGATAGCCCTGCGACATGCACGTACCCTGGGCAACACCGACGGACAGCAGAGCACGCTGGAAATAAACAACTACATGAACTATGGAGTCTTGTTTAATTTAACGGACGGAATGTGCATCCCAGCAGCCAAGGACTGGAGCAAGGACAGGACTTATTTTAATGCATGGTTACAAGTGAATCCTAATAAGAATCCTAATAAGAATAAGAGTATGTGTACAGTGCTCCACGGGTATAAGGAGCAGATGCATTAAACGGAGGGATGTCAAAGGGCCTGATGAATGTACTTTCGGCATAATTTGCACGCCTCCGGGACAATCCCAGCAATCAGTCATCCGCAAGAAGGGAATGGGGCTGTGTGGGTATTACGAGGAGGCGGGGGCAGCTGCAATATCATTGTATGTATGTTTCTCACCCCCTCCGACACCGCACCCCATAAGAATCACTACATTGCCCGAGGAACTGCCTTGCCCCATAACTACGAAGGGACCAGAGAATGGGATTATAATGTACAACGAGGGGGAACTGTTGTATGATAATGTTAAACATGAAATTGTGCCTGTTCTGATCAATATTTCAGGCATCCAGATGCCGGAATACTGTACAGAACAGTCAAGGAAGATGTACAATGTATTAAGTAAAGTTGTAATGCAGCAGGCTGCCGATGCAATGGGTGCCAGTAGGTTCCGGGGACAGGGGTTAGCCCCCAGGATGAAGAGGGAAATAGTTAATGATGTTGCTACCGTTTTCAATACAGGGACCTCCGTAGTGAACTCGATAGACATACAAGGATTAAATGAGAGGGTGGAACAGCTTAGAGGGGTGATGAAGGGGTTATTGGAGAGGGTGGAGCAAAACCAGGAAGACCAAGCCAACCTAGGAAAGGAGGGTGCCGAAATCCAGCTGGATGGCATCTCAGTCCTGGAAGCTCACGCCAGAATCATCAATCACCTCATTGATAGAGAACAGGAAGATACAGGGAAAGCAAAGACAGGGGCAACTCTGTCATGCTTATGGTCTGTGGATGGTGGGACAGATCCGCCACAATCTCGACCAGATCCAACGTGGGGAAGTACCCGATTGGATAGACAGTTCACATTTAGCTCAGTTGGCTAACCAAAGGGGGACACTGGATAATTGTCCTCTGAAGGGACTGACCAGAGTATACCCAGCAATTCCAGATTGCCAGATGGGTAGGACTACCGGGATAGGGATAGTCCTGATGATCCCTATAGCCACGCCGGACTCAGGGCCGTTCCCCCTATACCAACGAGAGAATATCGGAATAATACGGGAAAATGTCTCCATACGCTACTACCTGACCACCACCTCGGCCGTTCGTTGAAACAACATACTTACCAGGATTTCCCTAGCAGATTGCAAGCAAAAGGGGGAAATCACAGTATGCCCTCACCCGGTGGGCCGAGGGGAGCTAGACGAGTGCGGGTTTAACCGAACCGACGGGTGTGTACTAGAAATAGTGCCCGCACACATGCACTTCGCGAGGGCAGGCTACGGAGGGAAGGGAAGATACTGCGTCTCTACTACTGAGCGTTCATTCCAGTATAATGACCTGCAGTGCCCTATACCACAGCCAAACTTTTGCTTTACACCACTACGACCTGTCGCGATCGGGCAAGCGCATATCACCCAGGTTAGGCGCCGGAAGTCCGAAGTTATTGAGGTAACCGATCAGCTCCATGATCATTTACAGGATTATGACGAACCAGATCAGGTCCTTATCCCACATCTAACCGAAGTATTACGAGAGTTGAGGCTCAGAGTGGATCAATCCGTAAAGCTCTACCACCAACTACAAACTAAAATCAAAGTACTGGAAGAAGATACCGAGGTAGACTTACAAAGTCAGAGTTGGTGGAGAAAGGTCTGGGACTGGGGAATAAATGTGAACATCCACCCATGGATTCGAATAATTTCACATATACTAGTCGGGATACAATTGATCTTAGCAATAACATGGGGCATAATGGCCTGCCAGGCATGCAGACACCACGCACAACGAAGACGGACAAATCACCGTTCCCCGGATACTAAACAAGCCTGTTTTATAAGGGGGCAGGAGGATTTGGCCTTTGTCAATTCGATTTAAGCAACCGGGACTCCTGAAACCGCGTGACTGGCCAGCACGTTGAGGCAGGGAGTACCGGGCCGTGCACAAAATCTAATAAAGGTCGAATGGTCGGTTAAAAGGGGACTAGGACGAGTCCCTTTACCGAAAGGGGGAGTTGTTGTAGGAGGTAGGCACCTTTAGAATATACCAGAATACTCGGCATTAGGCACCTGCTAGATATATCTAAACGCATATAAGTTTAAAGTGACCACACATAAAATGGCTGCCCAGGCATGATGGGAAATCAGGTAGTCAAGCTGTGAACTGTTGAATGTTCAATGACCGAGCAATAACCCTGTGAGGCCCACTATAGGAATGCCTTGGATACAGGATAAGAATAATGAGGAGAGAACCCATCTCCCGTATTCAAGGCCATAAACCAATTAATTCCCCAGGAAGAAAGAGATAAGAGAACCCATCTCCTGTAAACAAGGTTATAAACCAATTATTTCTCCAAGAAGAAAGAACTAGTGAGAGAACCTATATCAATCAGCCCAAGCTGACAAGAGACGAACACATGGTTCCTGAGACATAAGGGGAATTCTATTGGGTTAAAAGAACCTATATGTAATCTATAATCGTTGTGATTGGCTTGTGTCCAGCCGTGATGGGCTGTGTAACTGTAGTAAACTGTTTGTAACTGTTGTGAAACATATAAAAGTGAATGTAACCCTTTGTTCTGTGGAGAGAAGCCTGGACTCAGTCTTGTGATTTCCTCCCCGCTAAGCGTAATAAAGGCCGCATCAGCATTGGAACCGACTCTGAGTGTTGAGTGATTCTTCTGAGAAAACACTAACGCTAACAGGTGCGTTCTGATATTGATCAGGTGTCTCTGATATTGATCAGGTGTGTCTGTGATATTGATCAGGTGTGTCTCTGATATTGATCCGGAGTGTCTGATATTGATCAGGTGTTTCTGATATTAATCATTCGTGTCTGATATTGATCAGGTGTGTCTCTGATATTGATCAGGTGTGTCTGATATTGATCAGGCATTTCTCGGATATTGACCAGGTGTGTCTCTGATATTCACCAGGTGCGTCTCTGAAATTGATCAGGTGTGTCTGATATTGATCATGTGTGTAGCTTATATTGATCAGGCGTGTCTGAAATTGATCAGGTGTTTCTCTGAAATTATTCAGGTGTGTCTAATATTGATCAGCTTTGTCTCAGATATTGATCAGGTGTGTCTTTGATATTGATCAGGTGTCTCTCATATTGATCAGGTGATTCTGATATTGATCAGGTGTGTCTGATATTGATTAAGTGTCTCTGATATTGATCAGGTGTGTCTGTGATATTGATCAGGTGTGTCTGTGATATTGATCAGGTGTGTCTGATATTGATCAGGTGTGTCTCTGATACCGATCAGGTGTGTCTCTGATATCATTCAGGAGTCTCTGATATTGATCATGTGTCTCTGATATTGGTCCAGTGTGTCACAAATATTGATCAGGTCTGTCTGTTATTGATCAGGAGTAACTGATATTGATCATGTGGGTCTCTGATATTGATCAGGCTTGTCTGATGTTGGTCAGGTGTGTCTCTGATATTGATCAGATGTGTCTGATATTGATCAGGTGTGTCTCAGATATTGATCAGGTGTGTCTCTGATATTGATCAGGTATGTCTGGTATTGATCACGTGTGTAGCTGATATTGATCAGGCGAGTCCGATATTGATCAGGTGTTTTCTGAGATTATTCAGGTGTGTCTAATATTGATCAGCTTTGTCTCAGATAATGATCAGGTGTGTCTTTGATATTGATCAGGTGTCTCACATATTGATCCGGAGTCTCTGATATAGATCAGGTGCGTTTTGATATTGATCAGGTGTCTCTGATATCGATCAGGTGTGTCTGTGATATTGATCAGGTGTGTCTGTGATATTGATCAGGTGTGTCTCTGATATTGATCCGGAGTGTCTGATATTGATCAGGTGTTTCTGATATTAATCATTCGTGTCTGATATTGATCGGGTGTGTCTCTGATATTGATCAGGTGTGTCTGATATTGATCAGGCATTTCTTGGATATTGACCAGGTGTGTCTCTGATATTCACCAGGTGCGTCTCTGATATTGATCAGGTGTGTCTGATATTGATCACGTGTGTAGCTTATATTGATCAGGCGTGTCTGAAATTGATCAGGTGTTTCTCTGAAATTATTCAGGTGTGCCTAATATTGATCAGCTTTGTCTCAGATATTGATCAGGTGTGTCTTTGATATTGATCAGGTGTCTCTCATATTGATCAGGTGATTCTGATATTGATCAGGTGTGTCTGATATTGATTAAGTGTCTCTGATATCGATCAGGTGTGTCTGTGATATTGATCAGGTGTGTCTGATATTGATCAGGTGTGTCTCGCATATTGATCAGGTGTGTCTCTGATATTGATTAGGTGTCTCTGATATTGATCAGATGTGTCTGATGTTGGTCAGGTGTGTCTCTGATATTGATCAGGTGTGTCTGATATTGATCAGGTGTATCTCTGATATTGAGCAGGTGTCTCACATATTGATCCGGAGTCTCTGATATAGATCAGGTGCGTTCTGATATTGATCAGGTGTCTCCGATATTGATCAGGGGTCTCTGATATTGATCAGGTGTGTCTGATGTTGGTCAGGTGTGTCTCTGATATTGATCAGATGTGTCTGATATTGATCAGGTGTGTCTCGGATATTGATCAGGTGTGTCTCGGATATTGAGCAGGTGTGTCTCTGATATTGAACAGGTGTGTCTGATATTGATCAGGTGTGTCTCTGATACTGATCAGGTGTGTCTCTGATATCATTCAGGAGTCTCTGATATTGATCATGTGTCTCTGATATTGATCCAGTGTGTCACAAATATTGATCAGGTCTGTCTGTTATTGATCAGGAGTAACTGATATTGATCATGTGGGTCTCTGATATTGATCAGGCATGTCTGATGTTGGTCAGGTGTGTCTCTGATATTGATCAGATGTGTCTGATATTGATCAGGTGTGTCTCTGATATTGATCAGGTGTGTCCGATATTGATCAGGTGTTTCTCTGAAATTATTCAGGTGTGTCTCTGATATTGATCCGGAGTGTCTGATATTGATCAGGTGTTTCTGATATTAATCAATCGTGTCTGATATTGATCAGGTGTGTCTCTGATATTGATCAGGTGTAACTGATATTGATCAGGTTTCTCTGATATTGATCAGGTGTCTCTGTCATTGATCTGCTGTCTCTGATGTTGACCAGGAATGTCTCTGATATTGATCAGGTGTCTCTCTGATATTGATCAGGTGTCTCTGATATAGATCAGGTGTGACTCTGATATTGATCAGGAATGTCTCTGATATTGATCAGGTGTCTCTGATATAGATCAGGTGTGACACTGATATTGATCAGGAGTGTCTGATATTGATCAGGTGTCACTGATATTGATCAGCTGTCTCTGATATTGATCAGGTGTAACTGATATTGAACTCGTGTATCTGTGATATTGATCAGGTGTGTCTGATATTGTTCAGGTGTGTCTGATATTGCTCATGTGTGTCTGTGATATTGATCAGTTGCGTCTGAGATTGGTCAGGTTTCTCTGATATTGGTCAGGTGTCTCTGATATTGATCAGGTGTGTCTCTGCTATTGATCAGGTGTGCCTCTGATATTGATCAGGTGTCTCTCTGATATTGACCAGCTGTCTGTGATATTGATCTCGTGTATCTGTGATATTGATGAAGTGTGGTTGATATTGTTCAGGTGTGTCTGATATTGATCATGTGTGTCTGTGATATTGATCAGTTGTGTCTGAGATTGGTCAGGTGCCTCTGATATTGGTCAGGTGTCTCTGATATTCATCAGGCTTGTCTCTGCTATTGATCAGGTGTGTCTCTGATATGGATCAGGTATGTCTAGTTTTGATCAGTTCTGTCTCTGGTATTGATCAGGTGTTACTGATATTGATCAGATTTCTCTGATATTGATCAGGTGTCTCTGTCATTGATCAGCTGTCTCTGATGTCGATCAGGAATGTCTCTGATATTGGTCAGGTGTCTCTCTGATATTGACCAGCTGTCTATGATATTGATCAGGTGTGTCTCTGATATTGATCAGGTGTGTCTCTGATATTGAGCTTGTATATCTGATATTGATCTGGTGTCCCTGATATTGATCAGGTGTCTTTGATATTGATCAGGTGTGTCTGATATTAATCAGGCGTGTCTGATATTGAACAGGTTCGCTGATATTGATCAGTTGTGTCTCTGATATGGATCAGGTGTGTATGATATTGATCAAATATCTATGATATTGATCAGCAGCATCCCTAATATTGATCAGGTGTGTCTGATATTGATCAGGCATGTCTCTGATATTGATCAGGTGTGTCTCTGATATAGATCACGTGTCCCTGATATTGATCAGGTGTGTCTCTGATATTGATCAGGTGTGTCTCTGATAGTGACCAGGTGTGTCTGATATTGACCACGTGTGTCTCTGATATTGATCAGGTGACACTGATATTGATCAGGGGACACTGATATTGATCAGGTGTCTCTGATATTGATCAGGTGTATCTGATATTGATCAGGTGTCTCTGTTTGATCAGGTGTCTCTGTTTGATCAGGTGTTTCGCTGATATTGATCAGGTGTGTATCTGATACTGATCAGGTGAGTCTGATATTGATCAGGTGAATCTGATATTGATCATGTGTGTCTCGCATATTGATCATGTGTTTCTCTAATATTGATCAGGCGTGTCTAATATTGATCAGATGTGTCTCTGATATTGATCAGGTGTCTCTGATATTGATCAGGTGCGTCTCAGTAATTGATGAGGTGTGTCTCTGATATGGATCAGGTGTGTCTGATATTAATCAGGTGTGTCTCTGATATTGATCAGGTATGTCTGATATTGCTCAGGTGTACCTGTAATATTGATCAAGTATGTTGGATATTGCTCATGTGTGTCTCGGTTATTGATCAGGTGTGTCTGATATTGATCAGGTGTGTCTATAATATTGACCAGGTGTCTGTGATATTGATCATGTGTGTATCTGATATTGATCATGTGTGTTTCTGATATTGATCAGGTGTATATCTGATATTGATCATGTGTGTTTCTGATATTGATCAGGTGTGTTTCTGATATTGATCAGGTGTGTCAGATATTGATGTGTTGTCCTTGGTATTGATCAGGTGTCTCTGATATTGATCAGGTGTGTCCGATATTGATCAGGTGTGTAAGCTATTGATCTGGTGTCTCTGATATTAAGCAGGTGTCTCTGATATTGAGCAGGTGTGTCTCTGATATTGATCAGGTATCTCTGATATTGATCAGGTGTGTCCGATATTGATCAAGTGTCTCTGATATTGATCACGTTTGTCTCTGATATTGATCAGATGTGTCTCTGATATGGACCAGGTGTGTATGACATTGATCACATGTCTATGCTATTGATCAGGTGCGTCTCCAATGTTGAGCAGACATTTCACTGATATTGATCAGATGTGTCTAATATTGATCAGGTGTCTCTGATATTGATTAGGTGTTTCTCTGATATTGATCAGGTGTGTCTCTGATATGGATCAAGTGTGTCTGATATTGATGGGTGTCTCTGATATTGATTATGTGCGTCTCTAATATTGAACTGGTGTGTCTGATATTGATCAGGTGTATCATTTATATTGATCAGGTGGGTCGGATATTGATCAGGTGTGTCTCTGATATTGATCAGGTGTGCCTATAATATTGACCAGGTGTCTGTGATATTGATCATGTGTGTATCTGATATTGATCAGGTGTGTTTCTGATATTGATCAGGTGTGTCAGATATTGATGTGTTGTCCCTGGTATTGATCAGGTGTCTCTGATATTGATCAGGTGTGTCCAATATTGATCAGGTGTGTCCGATATTGATCAGGTGTCTCTGATATTGATCACGTTTGTCTCTGATATTGATCAGATGTGTGTCTGATATGGAGCAGGTGTGTATGACATTGATCACATGTCTATGATATTGATCAGGTGCGTCTCTAATATTGAGCAGACATTTCACTGATATTGATCAGATGTGTCTAATATTGATCAGGTGTCTCTGATATTGATTAGGTGTTTCTCTGATATTGATCAGGTGTGTCTCTGATATGGATCAAGTGTGTCTGATATTGATGGGTGTCTCTGATATTGATGATGTGCGTCTCTAATATTGATCAGGTGTCTCTGATATTGATTAGGTGTTTCTCTGATATTGATCAGGTGTGTCTCTGATATTGATCAGGTGTGTCTGGTAGTCATCAAGTGTCTCTGATATTGCTCAGATGTGTTTCTGATATTGATCAGGTGTGTCTCTTATATTGATCAGGTGCGTCTCTAATGTTGAGCAGACATTTCACTGATATTGATCAGATGTGTCTAATATTGATCAGGTGTCTCTGATATTGATTAGGTGTTTCTCTGATATTGATCAGGTGTGTCTCTGATATTGATCAGGTGTGTCTGATATTGATGGGTGTCTCTGATATTGATCATGTGCGTCTCTAATATTGATCAGGTGTCTCTGATATTGATTAGGTGTTTCTCTGATATTGATCAGGTGTGTCTCTGATATTGATCAGGTGTGTCTGATATTGATGGGTGTCTCTGATATTGATCATGTGCGTCTCTAATATTGATCTGGTGTGTCTGATATTGATCAGGTGTATCATTTATATTGATAAGGTGGGTCGGATATTGATCAGGTGTGTCTCTGATGATGATCAGGTGTGTCTCTGATATTGATCAGGTGTCTCTGATATTGATCATGTGTCTCTGATATTGATCAGGATTTTCTCTGATATTGATCAGGTGTGTCTCTGATATTGATCAGGTGTCTTTGTATATTGATCAGGTGAGTCTGATATTGACCAGGTGTGTCTCTGATATTGATCACGTGTCTCTGATATTGATCAGGATTTTCTCTGTTATTGATCAGCTTTGTCTCTAATATTGATCAGGTGTGTCTCTGATATTGATCAGGTGTGTCATTTATATTGATCAGGTGTCTCTGATATTGATCAGGTGTGTCATTTATATTGATCAGGTGTCTCTGATATTGATCAGGTGTGTCTGATATTGATCAGGTCACCCTGATATTGATCAGGTGTCTCCGTTATTGATCAGGTGTGTCTGATATTGATCAGCTCTGCCTGATATTGATCAGGTGTGTCTGTGATATTAACCAGGTGAATCTGATCTTGTTAAAGAGACTCTGATATTGATCAGGTGTCTCTGATATTGATCAGGTGTGTCTCTGGTATTGATTGGGTGTCTCTGATATTGATCAGGTGTGTCTGATATTTATAAGGTGATTCTAATAATGATCAGGTATCTCTGATATTGATCAGGTGTCTCTGATATTAAACAGCTTTGTCTGTGAAATTGAACAGGTGTGTCTCTGATATTGATCAGGTGCCTCTGATATTGATTAGGGGCTTCTGATATTGATCAGGTGTGTCTCTGATATAGATCACGTGTCCCTGATATTGATCAGGTGTGTCTCTGATATTGATCAGGTGTGTCTCTGATAGTGACCAGGTGTGTCTGATATTGACCACGTGTGTCTCTGATATTGATCAGGTGACACTGATATTGATCAGGTGTCTCTGATATTGATCAGGTGTGTCTGATATTTATAAGGTGATTCTAATAATGATCAGGTATCTCTGATATTGATCAGGTGTCTCTGATATTAAACAGCTTTGTCTGTGAAATTGAACAGGTGTGTCTCTGATATTGATCAGGTGCCTCTGATATTGATTAGGGGCTTCTGATATTGATCAGGTGTGTCTCTGATATAGATCACGTGTCCCTGATATTGATCAGGTGTGTCTCTGATATTGATCAGGTGTGTCTCTGATAGTGACCAGGTGTGTCTGATATTGACCACGTGTGTCTCTGATATTGATCAGGTGACACTGATATTGATCAGGTGTCTCTGATATTGATCAGGTGTCTCTGTTTGATCAGGTGTGTCGCTGATATTGATCAGGTGTGTATCTGATACTGATCAGGTGAGTCTGATATTGATCAGGTGAATCTGATATTGATCATGTGTGTCTCGCATATTGATCATGTGTTTCTCTGATATTGATCAGGTGTGTCTGATATTGATAAGGTGATTCTAATAATGATCAGGTATCTCTGATATTGATCAGGTGTCTCTGATATTAATCAGCTTTGTCTGTGAAATTGAACAGGTGTGTCTCTGATATTGATCAGGTGCCTCTGATATTGATCAGGTGTGTCTCTGATATAGATCACGTGTCCCTGATATTGATCAGGTGTGTCTCTGATATTGATCAGGTGTGTCTCTGATAGTGAACAGGTGTGTCTGATATTGATCAGGTGTGTCTGATGTTGATCAGATGTCTCTGATATTGATCACATGTCTCTCTGATATTGATCAGGTGTGTCTGTGATATTGATCAGGTGAGTCTGATATTGATCAGGTGTGTCGCTGATATTGATCAGGTCTTTCTGATATTGATCAGGTGTATCTGTCATTGGTCAGCTGTGTCTCTGATATTGATCAGGTGTGTCTCTGATATTGATCAGGTGTGTCTCTGATATTGATCAGGTGTGTCTCTGACATTGATCAGGTATGTCTCTTATATTGAGCTTGTATATCTGATATTGATCACGTGAATCTGATATTGATCAGGCGTGTCTCTGATATTGATCAGGTGTGTCAGATATTGATCTGATGTCTCTGGTATTCATCAGGTGTCTCTGATATTGATCAGGTGAGTCTGATATTGATCAGGTGTCTCTGATATTGATCAGGTGTGTCTCTGATATGGATGAGGTGTGTATGAAATTGATCAGACGTCTATCATATTGGTCAGGTGCGTCTCTAATATTGATCTGCTTAGTCTGATATTGATCAGGCATGTCTCTGATATTGATCAGGTGTGTCTCATATCGATCAGGTGTCTCTTATATTGATCACGTGTGTCTCTGATATTGATCAGGTGTGTCCATGATATGGATCAGGTGTGTCTGATATTGATCATGTGTCTCTGACATTGATCAGCTGCGTTATTAATATTGATCTGGTGTGTCTGATATTGATCAGGCATGTCTCTGATATTGATCAGGTGTGTCAGATATTGATCAGGTGTGTCTCTGATATTGATCAGGTGTGTCTCTGATATCGTTCAGAAGTCTCTGATATTGATCAGGTGTGTCTATGATATTGATCAGGTGTGCCACCGATATTGATTAGGTGTCTCTCATATTGATCAGGTGCAACTGATATTGAGCCAATATCTCTGATATTGCTCAGGTGTGTCTATGATATTGACCAGGTGTCTGTGGTATTGATCATGTGTGTCTCTAATATTGATCAGGTGTGTCTCTGATATTGAGCTTGTATGTCTGATATTGACCAGGTGTCTGTAATATTGATCAGGTGTGTCTCTGATATTGATCAGGTGTGTCAGATATTGATCTGGTGTCCCTGATCTTGATCAGGTGTCTCTGATATTGATCAGGTGTGTCAGATATTGTTCAGGTGTCTCTGATATTGAGCAGGAGTGCCCCTGATATAGTTCAGGTGTCTCTGATAATGATCAGATGTGTCTCGGATATTGTTCAGGTGTGTATTTGATATTGATCAGGTGTGTCTGATAGTGATCAGGTGTGTCTCTGATATTGATCAGCTGTGTCTGATATTGATCACGTGTGTCTCTGATATTGTTCAGGTGTATCTGATATTGATCAGGAGTGTTTCAGATATTGATCAGGAGTGTCTCTGATACTGATCAGGTGTCTTTCATATTGATCAGTTGCCTCTGATATTGATCAGGTGTGTCTGATATTGATCAGGTGTGTCCATGATATTGATCAGGTGTCTCTGATATAGATCAGGTGTGACTCTGATATTGATCAGGGGTGTCTGATATTGATCAGGTGTCACTGATATTGATGAGGCGTGCCTGATATTGATCAGTTGCCTCTGATATTGATCAGGTGTGTCTGATATTGATCAGGTGTGTCCATGATATTGATCAGGTGTCTCTGATATAGATCAGGTGTGACTCTGATATTGATCAGGAGCGTCTGATATTGATCAGGTGTCACTGATATTGATGAGGCGTGCCTGATATTGATCAGGTGTGTCTCTGATATAGATCAGGTGTGTCTGATATTGATCAGGAGTGTTTCAGATATTGAGTGGGTAAAGACACGGGCGCACGCCCTACAGATTCAGCTCGAAATGGTTCGATTATAACCTTGTGCTTCTGATTTTGCAGGGTGACAGGGACACTCGTAGAGCAAAAAACTTAACCCCTGGTGACGACCAGGCCGTCTGTTTAAAATTACAGATAATACTTACCGGAATGGGAATACGAAAGGCGCTACTCGTAATATGGATAGCCCTGCGACATGCACGTACCCTGGGCAACACCGACGGACAGCAGAGCACGCTGGAAATAAACAACTACATGAACTATGGAGTCTTGTTTAATTTAACGGACGGAATGTGCATCCCAGCAGCCAAGGACTGGAGCAAGGACAGGACTTATTTTAATGCATGGTTACAAGTGAATCCTAATAAGAATCCTAATAAGAATAAGAGTATGTGTACAGTGCTCCACGGGTATAAGGAGCAGATGCATTAAACGGAGGGATGTCAAAGGGCCTGATGAATGTACTTTCGGCATAATTTGCACGCCTCCGGGACAATCCCAGCAATCAGTCATCCGCAAGAAGGGAATGGGGCTGTGTGGGTATTACGAGGAGGCGGGGGCAGCTGCAATATCATTGTATGTATGTTTCTCACCCCCTCCGACACCGCACCCCATAAGAATCACTACATTGCCCGAGGAACTGCCTTGCCCCATAACTACGAAGGGACCAGAGAATGGGATTATAATGTACAACGAGGGGGAACTGTTGTATGATAATGTTAAACATGAAATTGTGCCTGTTCTGATCAATATTTCAGGCATCCAGATGCCGGAATACTGTACAGAACAGTCAAGGAAGATGTACAATGTATTAAGTAAAGTTGTAATGCAGCAGGCTGCCGATGCAATGGGTGCCAGTAGGTTCCGGGGACAGGGGTTAGCCCCCAGGATGAAGAGGGAAATAGTTAATGATGTTGCTACCGTTTTCAATACAGGGACCTCCGTAGTGAACTCGATAGACATACAAGGATTAAATGAGAGGGTGGAACAGCTTAGAGGGGTGATGAAGGGGTTATTGGAGAGGGTGGAGCAAAACCAGGAAGACCAAGCCAACCTAGGAAAGGAGGGTGCCGAAATCCAGCTGGATGGCATCTCAGTCCTGGAAGCTCACGCCAGAATCATCAATCACCTCATTGATAGAGAACAGGAAGATACAGGGAAAGCAAAGACAGGGGCAACTCTGTCACGCTTATGGTCTGTGGATGGTGGGACAGATCCGCCACAATCTCGACCAGATCCAACGTGGGGAAGTACCCGATTGGATAGACAGTTCACATTTAGCTCAGTTGGCTAACCAAAGGGGGACACTGGATAATTGTCCTCTGAAGGGACTGACCAGAGTATACCCAGCAATTCCAGATTGCCAGATGGGTAGGACTACCGGGATAGGGATAGTCCTGATGATCCCTATAGCCACGCCGGACTCAGGGCCGTTCCCCCTATACCAACGAGAGAATATCGGAATAATACGGGAAAATGTCTCCATACGCTACTACCTGACCACCACCTCGGCCGTTCGTTGAAACAACATACTTACCTGGATTTCCCTAGCAGATTGCAAGCAAAAGGGGGAAATCACAGTATGCCCTCACCCGGTGGGCCGAGGGGAGCTAGACGAGTGCGGGTTTAACCGAACCGACGGGTGTGTACTAGAAATAGTGCCCGCACACATGCACTTCGCGAGGGCAGGCTACGGAGGGAAGGGAAGATACTGCGTCTCTACTACTGAGCGTTCATTCCAGTATAATGACCTGCAGTGCCCTATACCACAGCCAAACTTTTGCTTTACACCACTACGACCTGTCGCGATCGGGCAAGCACATATCACCCAGGTTAGGCGCCGGAAGTCCGAAGTTATTGAGGTAACCGATCAGCTCCATGATCATTTACAGGATTATGACGAACCAGATCAGGTCCTTATCCCACATCTAACCGAAGTATTACGAGAGTTGAGGATCAGAGTGGATCAATCCGTAAAGCTCTACCACCAACTACAAACTAAAATCAAAGTACTGGAAGAAGATACCGAGGTAGACTTACAAAGTCAGAGTTGGTGGAGAAAGGTCTGGGACTGGGGAATAAATGTGAACATCCACCCATGGATTCGAATAATTTCACATATACTGGTCGGGATACAATTGATCTTAGCAATAACATGGGGCATAATGGCCTGCCAGGCACGCAGACACCACGCACAACGAAGACGGACAAATACCGTTCCCCGGATACTAAACAAGCCTGTTTTATAAGGGGGCAGGAGGATTTGGCCTTTGTCAATTCGATTTAAGCAACCGGGACTCCTGAAACCGCGTGACTGGCCAGCACGTTGAGGCAGGGAGTACCGGGCCGTGCACAAAATCTAATAAAGGTCGAATGGTCGGTTAAAAGGGGACTAGGACGAGTCCCTTTACCGAAAGGGGGAGTTGTTGTAGGAGGTAGGCACCTTTAGAATATACCAGAATACTCGGCATTAGGCACCTGCTAGATATATCTAAACGCATATAAGTTTAAAGTGACCACACATAAAATGGCTGCCCAGGCATGATGGGAAATCAGGTAGTCAAGCTGTGAACTGTTGAATGTTCAATGACCGAGCAATAACCCTGTGAGGCCCACTATAGGAATGCCTTGGATACAGGATAAGAATAATGAGGAGAGAACCCATCTCCCGTATTCAAGGCCATAAACCAATTAATTCCCCAGGAAGAAAGAGATAAGAGAACCCATCTCCTGTAAACAAGGTTATAAACCAATTATTTCTCCAAGAAGAAAGAACTAGTGAGAGAACCTATATCAATCAGCCCAAGCTGACAAGAGACGAACACATGGTTCCTGAGACATAAGGGGAATTCTATTGGGTTAAAAGAACCTATATGTAATCTATAATCGTTGTGATTGGCTTGTGTCCAGCCGTGATGGGCTGTGTAACTGTAGTAAACTGTTTGTAACTGTTGTGAAACATATAAAAGTGAATGTAACCCTTTGTTCTGTGGAGAGAAGCCTGGACTCAGTCTTGTGATTTCCTCCCCGCTAAGCGTAATAAAGGCCGCATCAGCATTGGAACCGACTCTGAGTGTTGAGTGATTCTTCTGAGAAAACACTAACGCTAACAGGTGCGTTCTGATATTGATCAGGTGTCTCTGATATTGATCAGGTGTGTCTGTGATATTGATCAGGTGTGTCTCTGATATTGATCCGGAGTGTCTGATATTGATCAGGTGTTTCTGATATTAATCATTCGTGTCTGATATTGATCAGGTGTGTCTCTGATATTGATCAGGTGTGTCTGATATTGATCAGGCATTTCTCGGATATTGACCAGGTGTGTCTCTGATATTCACCAGGTGCGTCTCTGAAATTGATCAGGTTTGTCTGATATTGATCATGTGTGTAGCTTATATTGATCAGGCGTGTCTGAAATTGATCAGGTGTTTCTCTGAAATTATTCAGGTGTGTCTAATATTGATCAGCTTTGTCTCAGATATTGATCAGGTGTGTCTTTGATATTGATCAGGTGATTCTGATATTGATCAGGTGTGTCTGATATTGATTAAGTGTCTCTGATATTGATCAGGTGTGTCTGTGATATTGATCAGGTGTGTCTGTGATATTGATCAGGTGTGTCTGATATTGATCAGGTGTGTCTCTGATACCGATCAGGTGTGTCTCTGATATAATTCAGGAGTCTCTGATATTGATCATGTGTCTCTGATATTGGTCCAGTGTGTCACAAATATTGATCAGGTCTGTCTGTTATTGATCAGGAGTAACTGATATTGATCATGTGGGTCTCTGATATTGATCAGGCTTGTCTGATGTTGGTCAGGTGTGTCTCTGATATTGATCAGATGTGTCTGATATTGATCAGGTGTGTCTCAGATATTGATCAGGTGTGTCTCTGATATTGATCAGGTATGTCTGGTATTGATCACGTATGTAGCTGATATTGATCAGGCGAGTCCGATATTGATCAGGTGTTTTCTGAGATTATTCAGGTGTGTCTAATATTGATCAGCTTTGTCTCAGATAATGATCAGGTGTGTCTTTGATATTGATCAGGTGTCTCACATATTGATCCGGAGTCTCTGATATAGATCAGGTGCGTTTTGATATTGATTAGGTGTCTCTGATATCGATCAGGTGTGTCTGTGATATTGATCAGGTGTGTCTGTGATATTGATCAGGTGTGTCTCTGATATTGATCCGGAGTGTCTGATATTGATCAGGTGTTTCTGATATTAATCATTCGTGTCTGATATTGATCAGGTGTGTCTCTGATATTGATCAGGTGTGTCTGATATTGATCAGGCATTTCTTGGATATTGACCAGGTGTGTCTCTGATATTCACCAGGTGCGTCTCTGATATTGATCAGGTGTGTCTGATATTGATCACGTGTGTAGCTTATATTGATCAGGCGTGTCTGAAATTGATCAGGTGTTTCTCTGAAATTATTCAGGTGTGCCTAATATTGATCAGCTTTGTCTCAGATATTGATCAGGTGTGTCTTTGATATTGATCAGGTGTCTCTCATATTGATCAGGTGATTCTGATATTGATCAGGTGTGTCTGATATTGATTAAGTGTCTCTGATATCGATCAGGTGTGTCTGTGATATTGATCAGGTGTGTCTGTGATATTGATCTGGTGTGTCTGATATTGATCAGGTGTGTCTCGCATATTGATCAGGTGTGTCTCTGATATTGATTAGGTGTCTCTGATATTGATCAGATGTGTCTGATGTTGGTCAGGTGTGTCTCTAATATTGATCAGGTGTGTCTGATATTGATCAGGTGTATCTCTGATATTGAGCAGGTGTCTCACATATTGATCCGGAGTCTCTGATATAGATCAGGTGCGTTCTGATATTGATCAGGTGTCTCCGATATTGATCAGGGGTCTCTGATATTGATCAGGTGTGTCTGATGTTGGTCAGGTGTGTCTCTGATATTGATCAGATGTGTCTGATATTGATCAGGTGTGTCTCGGATATTGATCAGGTGTGTCTCGGATATTGATCAGGTGTCTCTGATATTGATCAGGTGTGTCTGATGTTGGTCAGGTGTGTCTCTGATATTGATCAGTTGTGTCTGATATTGATCAGGTGTATCTCTGATATTGAGCAGGTGTGTCTCTGATATTGAACAGGTGTGTCTGATATTGATCAGGTGTGTCTCTGATACTGATCAGGTGTGTCTCTGATATCATTCAGGAGTCTCTGATATTGATCATGTGTCTCTGATATTGATCCAGTGTGTCACAAATATTGATCAGGTCTGTCTGTTATTGATCAGGAGTAACTGATATTGATCATGTGGGTCTCTGATATTGATCAGGCTTGTCTGATGTTGGTCAGGTGTGTCTCTGATATTGATCAGATGTGTCTGATATTGATCAGGTGTGTCTCGGATATTGATCAGGTGTGTCTCTGATATTGATCAGGTGTGTCCGATATTGATCAGGTGTTTCTCTGAAATTATTCAGGTGTGTCTCTGATATTGATCCGGAGTGTCTGATATTGATCAGGTGTTTCTGATATTAATCAATCGTGTCTGATATTGATCAGGTGTGTCTCTGATATTGATCAGGTGTAACTGATATTGATCAGGTTTCTCTGATATTGATCAGGTGTCTCTGTCATTGATCAGCTGTCTCTGATGTTGATCAGGAATGTCTCTGATATTGATCAGGTGTCTCTCTGATATTGATCAGGTGTCTCTGATATAGATCAGGTGTGACTCTGATATTGATCAGGAATGTCTCTGATATTGATCAGGTGTCTCTGATATAGATCAGGTGTGACACTGATATTGATCAGGAGTGTCTGATATTGATCAGGTGTCACTGATATTGATCAGCTGTCTCTGATATTGATCAGGTGTCTCTCTGATATTGACCAGCTGTCTGTGATATTGATCTCGTGTATCTGTGATATTGATGAAGTGTGGTTGATATTGTTCAGGTGTGTCTGATATTGATCATGTGTGTCTGTGATATTGATCAGTTGTGTCTGAGATTGGTCAGGTGCCTCTGATATTGGTCAGGTGTCTCTGATATTCATCAGGCTTGTCTCTGCTATTGATCAGGTGTGTCTCTGATATGGATCAGGTATGTCTAGTTTTGATCAGTTCTGTCTCTGGTATTGATCAGGTGTTACTGATATTGATCAGATTTCTCTGATATTGATCAGGTGTCTCTGTCATTGATCAGCTGTCTCTGATGTCGATCAGGAATGTCTCTGATATTGGTCAGGTGTCTCTCTGATATTGACCAGCTGTCTATGATATTGATCAGGTGTGTCTCTGATATTGATCAGGTGTGTCTCTGATATTGAGCTTGTATATCTGATATTGATCTGGTGTCCCTGATATTGATCAGGTGTCTTTGATATTGATCAGGTGTGTCTGATATTAATCAGGCGTGTCTGATATTGAACAGGTTCGCTGATATTGATCAGTTGTGTCTCTGATATGGATCAGGTGTGTATGATATTGATCAAATATCTATGATATTGATCAGCAGCATCCCTAATATTGATCAGGTGTGTCTGATATTGATCAGGCATGTCTCTGATATTGATCAGGTGTGTCTCTGATATAGATCACGTGTCCCTGATATTGATCAGGTGTGTCTCTGATATTGATCAGGTGTGTCTCTGATAGTGACCAGGTGTGTCTGATATTGACCACGTGTGTCTCTGATATTGATCAGGTGACACTGATATTGATCAGGTGACACTGATATTGATCAGGTGTCTCTGTTTGATCAGGTGTCTCTGTTTGATCAGGTGTTTCGCTGATATTGATCAGGTGTGTATCTGATACTGATCAGGTGAGTCTGATATTGATCAGGTGAATCTGATATTGATCATGTGTGTCTCGCATATTGATCATGTGTTTCTCTAATATTGATCAGGTGTGTCTAATATTGATCAGATGTGTCTCTGATATTGATCAGGTGTCTCTGATATTGATCAGGTGCGTCTCAGTAATTGACCAGGTGTGTCTCTGATATGGATCAGTTGTGTCTGATATTAATCAGGTGTGTCTCTGATATTGATCAGGTATGTCTGATATTGCTCAGGTGTACCTGTAATATTGATCATGTATGTTGGATATTGCTCATGTGTGTCTCGGTTATTGATCAGGTGTGTCTGATATTGATCAGGTGTGTCTATAATATTGACCAGGTGTCTGTGATATTGATCATGTGTGTATCTGATATTGATCATGTGTGTTTCTGATATTGATCAGGTGTATATCTGATATTGATCATGTGTGTTTCTGATATTGATCAGGTGTGTTTCTGATATTGATCAGGTGTGTCAGATATTGATGTGTTGTCCTTGGTATTGATCAGGTGTCTCTGATATTGATCAGGTGTGTCCAATATTGATCAGGTGTGTCCGATATTGATCAGGTGTGTAAGCTATTGATCTGGTGTCTCTGATATTAAGCAGGTGTCTCTGATATTGAGCAGGTGTGTCTCTGATATTGATCAGGTATCTCTGATATTGATCAGGTGTGTCCGATATTGATCAAGTGTCTCTGATATTGATCACGTTTGTCTCTGATATTGATCAGATGTGTCTCTGATATGGACCAGGTGTGTATGACATTGATCACATGTCTATGCTATTGATCAGGTGCGTCTCTAATGTTGAGCAGACATTTCACTGATATTGATCAGATGTGTCTAATATTGATCAGGTGTCTCTGATATTGATTAGGTGTTTCTCTGATATTGATCAGGTGTGTCTCTGATATGGATCAAGTGTGTCTGATATTGATGGGTGTCTCTGATATTGATCATGTGCGTCTCTAATATTGAACTGGTGTGTCTAATATTGATCAGGTGTATCATTTATATTGATCAGGTGGGTCGGATATTGATCAGGTGTGTCTCTGATATTGATCAGGTGTGCCTATAATATTGACCAGGTGTCTGTGATATTGATCATGTGTGTATCTGATATTGATCAGGTGTGTTTCTGATATTGATCAGGTGTGTCAGATATTGATGTGTTGTCCCTGGTATTGATCAGGTGTCTCTGATATTGATCAGGTGTGTCCAATATTGATCAGGTGTGTCCGATATTGATCAGGTGTGTCCGATATTGATCTGGTGTCTCTGATATTGAGCAGGTGTGTATCTGATATTGATCAGGTATCTCTGATATTGATCAGGTGTGTCCGATATTGATCAGGTGTCTCTGATATTGATCACGTTTGTCTCTGATATTGATCAGATGTGTGTCTGATATGGAGCAGGTGTGTATGACATTGATCACATGTCTATGATATTGATCAGGTGCGTCTCTAATATTGAGCAGACATTTCACTGATATTGATCAGATGTGTCTAATATTGATCAGGTGTCTCTGATATTGATTAGGTGTTTCTCTGATATTGATCAGGTGTGTCTCTGATATGGATCAAGTGTGTCTGATATTGATGGGTGTCTCTGATATTGATGATGTGCGTCTCTAATATTGATCAGGTGTCTCTGATATTGATTAGGTGTTTCTCTGATATTGATCAGGTGTGTCTCTGATATTGATCAGGTGTGTCTGATATTGATGGGTGTCTCTGATATTGATCATGTGCGTCTCTAATATTGATCATGTGTGTCTGATATTGATCAGGTGTATCATTTATATTGATCAGGTGGGTCGGATATTGATCAGGTGTGTCTCTGATGATGATCAGGTGTGTCTCTGATATTGATCAGGTGTCTCTGATATTGATCACGTGTCTCTGATATTGATCAGGATTTTCTCTGATATTGATCAGGTGTGTCTCTGATATTGATCAGGTGTCTTTGTATATTGATCAGGTGAGTCTGATATTGACCAGGTGTGTCTCTGATATTGATCACGTGTCTCTGATATTGATCAGGATTTTCTCTGTTATTGATCAGGTTTGTCTCTGATATTGATCAGGTGTGTCTCTGATATTGATCAGGTGTGTCATTTATATTGATCAGGTGTCTCTGATATTGATCAGGTGTCTCTGATATTGAGCAGGTGTCTCTGTAATTGATCAGGTGTGTCTGATATTGATCAGCTCTGCCTGATATTGATCAGGTGTGTCTCTGATATTGATAAAGTGTGTCTGTGATATTAACCAGGTGAATCTGATCTTGTTAAGGTGACTCTGATATTGATCAGGTGTCTCTGATATTGATCAGGTGTGTCTCTGGTATTGATTGGGTGTCTCTGATATTGATCAGGTGTGTCTGATATTGATAAGGTGATTCTAATAATGATCAGGTATCTCTGATATTGATAAGGTGATTCTAATAATGATCAGGTATCTCTGATATTGATCAGGTGTCTCTGATATTAATCAGCTTTGTCTGTGAAATTGAACAGGTGTGTCTCTGATATTGATCAGGTGCCTCTGATATTGATCAGGTGTGTCTCTGATATAGATCACGTGTCCCTGATATTGATCAGGTGTGTCTCTGATAGTGACCAGGTGTGTCTGATATTGACCACGTGTGTCTCTGATATTGATCAGGTGTTTCTGATATTGATCAGGTGACACTGATAGTGATCAGGTGTCTCTTATATTGATCAGGTGACTCTGATATTGATCAGGTGTCTCTGTTTGATCAGGTGTGTCGCTGATATTGATCAGGTGTGTATCTGATACTGATCAGGTGAGTCTGATATTGATCATTAAATCTGATATTGATCATGTGTGTCTCGCATATTGATCATGTGTTTCTCTGATATTGATCAGGTGTGTCTGATATTGATAAGGTGATTCTAATAATGATCAGGTATCTCTGATATTGATCAGGTGTCTCTGATATTGATCAGGTGTCTCTGATATTAATCAGCTTTGTCTGTGAAACTGAACAGGTGTGTCTCTGATATTGATCAGGTGCCTCTGATATTGATCAGGTGTGTCTCTGATATAGATCACGTGTCCCTGATATTGATCAGGTATGTCTCTGATAGTGACCAGGTGTGTCTCTGATAATGACCAGGTGTTTCTGATATTGATCAGGTGATACTGATATTGATCAGGTGTCTCTGATATTGATCAGGTGTATCTGATATTGATCAGGTGTCTCTGTTTGATCAGGTGTGTCGCTGATATTGATCAGGTGTGTATCTGATACTGATCAGGTGAGTCTGATATTGATCAGGTGAATCTGATATTGATCATGTGTGTCTTGCATATTGATCATGTGTTTCTCTGATATTGATCAGGTGTGTCTAATATTGATCAGATGTGTCTCTGATATTGATCAGGTGTCTCTGTTATTGATTATGTGTGTCTCAGTAATTGATCAGGTGTGTCTCTGATATGGATCAGATGTGTCTGATATTAATCAGGTGTCTCTGATATTGATCAGGTGCGTCTCTAATATTGATCTGGTGTCTCTGATATTGATCAGGTGTGTCTCTGATATTGATCAGGTGTGTCTCTGATATTGATCAGGTATGTCTGATATTGCTCAGGTATACCTGTAATATTGATCAGGTGTCTCTGATATTGATCAGGTGTGTCCAATATTGATCAGGTGTGTCCGATATTGATCAGGTGTGTCCGCTATTGATCTGGTGTCTCTGATATTGATCACGTTTGTCTCTGATATTGATCAGATGTGTGTCTGATATGGAGCAGGTGTGTATGACATTGATCACATGTCTATGATATTGATCAGGTGCGTCTCTAATGTTGAGCAGACATTTCACTGATATTGATCAGATGTGTCTAATATTGATCAGGTGTCTCTGATATTGATTAGGTGTTTCTCTGATATTGATCAGGTGTGTCTCTGATATGGATCAAGTGTGTCTGATATTGATGGGTGTCTCTGATATTGATCATGTGCGTCTCTAATATTGATCAGGTGTGTCTGATATTGATCAGGTGTGTCTCTGATGATGATCAGGTGTGTCTCTGATATTGATCAGGTGTGTCTGGTAGTCATCAAGTGTCTCTGATATTGCTCAGATGTGTTTCTGATATTGATCAGGTGTGTCTCTTATATTGATCAGGTGTGTCCGATATTGATCTGGTGTCTCTGATATTGAGCAGGTGTGTCTCTGATATTGATCAGGTGTCTCTGATATTGATCAGGTGTGTCTCTTATATTGATCAGGTGTGTCTCTTATATTGATCAGGTGTGTCTGATATTCATCAGGTGAGTCTCTGATATTGATCAGGTGTCTTTGTATATTGATCTGATATTGATCAGGTGTGGCTCTGATATTGATCACGTGTCTCTGATATTGATCAGGTGTGTCTCTGATATTGATCAGGTGTGTCATTTATATTGATCAGGTGTCTCTGATATTGATCAGGTGTGTCTGATATTGATCAGGTCACCCTGATATTGATCAGGTGTCTCCGTTATTGATCAGGTGTGTCTGATATTGATCAGCTCTGCCTGATATTGATCAGGTGTGTCTGTGATATTAACCAGGTGAATCTGATCTTGTTAAGGAGACTCTGATATTGATCAGGTGTCTCTGATATTGATCAGGTGTGTCTCTGGTATTGATTGGGTGTCTCTGATATTGATCAGGTGTGTCTGATATTTATAAGGTGATTCTAATAATGATCAGGTATCTCTGATATTGATCAGGTGTCTCTGATATTAAACAGCTTTGTCTGTGAAATTGAACAGGTGTGTCTCTGATATTGATCAGGTGCCTCTGATATTGATTAGGGGCTTCTGATATTGATCAGGTGTGTCTCTGATATAGATCACGTGTCCCTGATATTGATCAGGTGTGTCTCTGATATTGATCAGGTGTGTCTCTGATAGTGACCAGGTGTGTCTGATATTGACCACGTGTGTCTCTGATATTGATCAGGTGACACTGATATTGATCAGGTGTCTCTGATATTGATCAGGTGTCTCTGTTTGATCAGGTGTGTCGCTGATATTGATCAGGTGTGTATCTGATACTGATCAGGTGAGTCTGATATTGATCAGGTGAATCTGATATTGATCATGTGTGTCTCGCATATTGATCATGTGTTTCTCTGATATTGATCAGGTGTGTCTGATATTGATAAGGTGATTCTAATAATGATCAGGTATCTCTGATATTGATCAGGTGTCTCTGATATTAATCAGCTTTGTCTGTGAAATTGAACAGGTGTGTCTCTGATATTGATCAGGTGCCTCTGATATTGATCAGGTGTGTCTCTGATATAGATCACGTGTCCCTGATATTGATCAGGTGTGTCTCTGATATTGATCAGGTGTGTCTCTGATAGTGAACAGGTGTGTCTGATATTGATCAGGTGTGTCTGATGTTGATCAGGTGTCTCTGATATTGATCACATGTCTCTCTGATATTGATCAGGTGTGTCTGTGATATTGATCAGGTGAGTCTGATATTGATCAGGTGTGTCGCTGATATTGATCAGGTCTTTCTGATATTGATCAGGTGTATCTGTCATTGGTCAGCTGTGTCTCTGATATTGATCAGGTGTGTCTCTGATATTGATCAGGTGTGTCTCTGATATTGATCAGGTGTGTCTCTGACATTGATCAGGTATGTCTCTTATATTGAGCTTGTATATCTGATATTGATCACGTGAATCTGATATTGATCAGGCGTGTCTCTGATATTGATCAGGTGTGTCAGATATTGATCTGATGTCTCTGGTATTCATCAGGTGTCTCTGATATTGATCAGGTGAGTCTGATATTGATCAGGTGTCTCTGATATTGATCAGGTGTGTCTCTGATATGGATGAGGTGTGTATGAAATTGATCAGACGTCTATCATATTGGTCAGGTGCGTCTCTAATATTGATCTGCTTAGTCTGATATTGATCAGGCATGTCTCTGATATTGATCAGGTGTGTCTCATATCGATCAGGTGTCTCTTATATTGATCACGTGTGTCTCTGATATTGATCAGGTGTGTCCATGATATGGATCAGGTGTGTCTGATATTGATCATGTGTCTCTGACATTGATCAGCTGCGTTATTAATATTGATCTGGTGTGTCTGATATTGATCAGGCATGTCTCTGATATTGATCAGGTGTGTCAGATATTGATCAGGTGTGTCTCTGATATTGATCAGGTGTGTCTCTGATATCGTTCAGAAGTCTCTGATATTGATCAGGTGTGTCTATGATATTGATCAGGTGTGCCACCGATATTGATTAGGTGTCTCTCATATTGATCAGGTGCAACTGATATTGAGCCAATATCTCTGATATTGCTCAGGTGTGTCTATGATATTGACCAGGTGTCTGTGATATTGATCATGTGTGTCTCTAATATTGATCAGGTGTGTCTCTGATATTGAGCTTGTATGTCTGATATTGACCAGGTGTCTGTAATATTGATCAGGTGTGTCTCTGATATTGATCAGGTGTGTCAGATATTGATCTGGTGTCCCTGATCTTGATCAGGTGTCTCTGATATTGATCAGGTGTGTCAGATATTGTTCAGGTGTCTCTGATATTGAGCAGGAGTGCCCCTGATATAGTTCAGGTGTCTCTGATAATGATCAGATGTGTCTCGGATATTGTTCAGGTGTGTATTTGATATTGATCAGGTGTGTCTGATAGTGATCAGGTGTGTCTCTGATATTGATCAGCTGTGTCTGATATTGATCACGTGTGTCTCTGATATTGTTCAGGTGTATCTGATATTGATCAGGAGTGTTTCAGATATTGATCAGGAGTGTCTCTGATACTGATCAGGTGTCTTTCATATTGATCAGTTGCCTCTGATATTGATCAGGTGTGTCTGATATTGACCAGGTGTCTGTAATATTGATCAGGTGTGTCTCTGATATTGATCAGGTGTGTCAGATATTGATCTGGTGTCCCTGATCTTGATCAGGTGTCTCTGATATTGATCAGGTGTGTCAGATATTGTTCAGGTGTCTCTGATATTGAGCAGGAGTGCCCCTGATATAGTTCAGGTGTCTCTGATAATGATCAGATGTGTCTCGGATATTGTTCAGGTGTGTATTTGATATTGATCAGGTGTGTCTGATAGTGATCAGGTGTGTCTCTGATATTGATCAGCTGTGTCTGATATTGATCACGTGTGTCTCTGATATTGTTCAGGTGTATCTGATATTGATCAGGAGTGTTTCAGATATTGATCAGGAGTGTCTCTGATACTGATCAGGTGTCTTTCATATTGATCAGTTGCCTCTGATATTGATCAGGTGTGTCTGATATTGATCAGGTGTGTCCATGATATTGATCAGGTGTCTCTGATATAGATCAGGTGTGACTCTGATATTGATCAGGAGTGTCTGATATTGATCAGGTGTCACTGATATTGATGAGGCGTGCCTGATATTGATCAGGTGTGTCTCTGATATAGATCAGGTGTGTCTGATATTGATCAGGAGTGTTTCAGATATTGAATGGGTAAAGACACGGGCGCACGCCCTACAGATTCAGCTCGAAATGGTTCGATTATAACCTTGTGCTTCTGATTTTGCAGGGTGACAGGGACACTCGTAGAGCAAAAAACTTAACCCCTGGTGACGACCAGGCCGTCTGTTTAAAATTACAGATAATACTTACCGGAATGGGAATACGAAAGGCGCTACTCGTAATATGGATAGCCCTGCGACATGCACGTACCCTGGGCAACACCGACGGACAGCAGAGCACGCTGGAAATAAACAACTACATGAACTATGGAGTCTTGTTTAATTTAACGGACGGAATGTGCATCCCAGCAGCCAAGGACTGGAGCAAGGACAGGACTTATTTTAATGCATGGTTACAAGTGAATCCTAATAAGAATCCTAATAAGAATAAGAGTATGTGTACAGTGCTCCACGGGTATAAGGAGCAGATGCATTAAACGGAGGGATGTCAAAGGGCCTGATGAATGTACTTTCGGCATAATTTGCACGCCTCCGGGACAATCCCAGCAATCAGTCATCCGCAAGAAGGGAATGGGGCTGTGTGGGTATTACGAGGAGGCGGGGGCAGCTGCAATATCATTGTATGTATGTTTCTCACCCCCTCCGACACCGCACCCCATAAGAATCACTACATTGCCCGAGGAACTGCCTTGCCCCATAACTACGAAGGGACCAGAGAATGGGATTATAATGTACAACGAGGGGGAACTGTTGTATGATAATGTTAAACATGAAATTGTGCCTGTTCTGATCAATATTTCAGGCATCCAGATGCCGGAATACTGTACAGAACAGTCAAGGAAGATGTACAATGTATTAAGTAAAGTTGTAATGCAGCAGGCTGCCGATGCAATGGGTGCCAGTAGGTTCCGGGGACAGGGGTTAGCCCCCAGGATGAAGAGGGAAATAGTTAATGATGTTGCTACCGTTTTCAATACAGGGACCTCCGTAGTGAACTCGATAGACATACAAGGATTAAATGAGAGGGTGGAACAGCTTAGAGGGGTGATGAAGGGGTTATTGGAGAGGGTGGAGCAAAACCAGGAAGACCAAGCCAACCTAGGAAAGGAGGGTGCCGAAATCCAGCTGGATGGCATCTCAGTCCTGGAAGCTCACGCCAGAATCATCAATCACCTCATTGATAGAGAACAGGAAGATACAGGGAAAGCAAAGACAGGGGCAACTCTGTCACGCTTATGGTCTGTGGATGGTGGGACAGATCCGCCACAATCTCGACCAGATCCAACGTGGGGAAGTACCCGATTGGATAGACAGTTCACATTTAGCTCAGTTGGCTAACCAAAGGGGGACACTGGATAATTGTCCTCTGAAGGGACTGACCAGAGTATACCCAGCAATTCCAGATTGCCAGATGGGTAGGACTACCGGGATAGGGATAGTCCTGATGATCCCTATAGCCACGCCGGACTCAGGGCCGTTCCCCCTATACCAACGAGAGAATATCGGAATAATACGGGAAAATGTCTCCATACGCTACTACCTGACCACCACCTCGGCCGTTCGTTGAAACAACATACTTACCTGGATTTCCCTAGCAGATTGCAAGCAAAAGGGGGAAATCACAGTATGCCCTCACCCGGTGGGCCGAGGGGAGCTAGACGAGTGCGGGTTTAACCGAACCGACGGGTGTGTACTAGAAATAGTGCCCGCACACATGCACTTCGCGAGGGCAGGCTACGGAGGGAAGGGAAGATACTGCGTCTCTACTACTGAGCGTTCATTCCAGTATAATGACCTGCAGTGCCCTATACCACAGCCAAACTTTTGCTTTACACCACTACGACCTGTCGCGATCGGGCAAGCGCATATCACCCAGGTTAGGCGCCGGAAGTCCGAAGTTATTGAGGTAACCGATCAGCTCCATGATCATTTACAGGATTATGACGAACCAGATCAGGTCCTTATCCCACATCTAACCGAAGTATTACGAGAGTTGAGGATCAGAGTGGATCAATCCGTAAAGCTCTACCACCAACTACAAACTAAAATCAAAGTACTGGAAGAAGATACCGAGGTAGACTTACAAAGTCAGAGTTGGTGGAGAAAGGTCTGGGACTGGGGAATAAATGTGAACATCCACCCATGGATTCGAATAATTTCACATATACTGGTCGGGATACAATTGATCTTAGCAATAACATGGGGCATAATGGCCTGCCAGGCATGCAGACACCACGCACAACGAAGACGGACAAATCACCGTTCCCCGGATACTAAACAAGCCTGTTTTATAAGGGGGCAGGAGGATTTGGCCTTTGTCAATTCGATTTAAGCAACCGGGACTCCTGAAACCGCGTGACTGGCCAGCACGTTGAGGCAGGGAGTACCGGGCCGTGCACAAAATCTAATAAAGGTCGAATGGTCGGTTAAAAGGGGACTAGGACGAGTCCCTTTACCGAAAGGGGGAGTTGTTGTAGGAGGTAGGCACCTTTAGAATATACCAGAATACTCGGCATTAGGCACCTGCTAGATATATCTAAACGCATATAAGTTTAAAGTGACCACACATAAAATGGCTGCCCAGGCATGATGGGAAATCAGGTAGTCAAGCTGTGAACTGTTGAATGTTCAATGACCGAGCAATAACCCTGTGAGGCCCACTATAGGAATGCCTTGGATACAGGATAAGAATAATGAGGAGAGAACCCATCTCCCGTATTCAAGGCCATAAACCAATTAATTCCCCAGGAAGAAAGAGATAAGAGAACCCATCTCCTGTAAACAAGGTTATAAACCAATTATTTCTCCAAGAAGAAAGAACTAGTGAGAGAACCTATATCAATCAGCCCAAGCTGACAAGAGACGAACACATGGTTCCTGAGACATAAGGGGAATTCTATTGGGTTAAAAGAACCTATATGTAATCTATAATCGTTGTGATTGGCTTGTGTCCAGCCGTGATGGGCTGTGTAACTGTAGTAAACTGTTTGTAACTGTTGTGAAACATATAAAAGTGAATGTAACCCTTTGTTCTGTGGAGAGAAGCCTGGACTCAGTCTTGTGATTTCCTCCCCGCTAAGCGTAATAAAGGCCGCATCAGCATTGGAACCGACTCTGAGTGTTGAGTGATTCTTCTGAGAAAACACTAACGCTAACAGGTGCGTTCTGATATTGATCAGGTGTCTCTGATATTGATCAGGTGTGTCTGTGATATTGATCAGGTGTGTCTCTGATATTGATCCGGAGTGTCTGATATTGATCAGGTGTTTCTGATATTAATCATTCGTGTCTGATATTGATCAGGTGTGTCTCTGATATTGATCAGGTGTGTCTGATATTGATCAGGCATTTCTCGGATATTGACCAGGTGTGTCTCTGATATTCACCAGGTGCGTCTCTGAAATTGATCAGGTGTGTCTGATATTGATCATGTGTGTAGCTTATATTGATCAGGCGTGTCTGAAATTGATCAGGTGTTTCTCTGAAATTATTCAGGTGTGTCTAATATTGATCAGCTTTGTCTCAGATATTGATCAGGTGTGTCTTTGATATTGATCAGGTGTCTCTCATATTGATCAGGTGATTCTGATATTGATCAGGTGTGTCTGATATTGATTAAGTGTCTCTGATATTGATCAGGTGTGTCTGTGATATTGATCAGGTGTGTCTGTGATATTGATCAGGTGTGTCTGATATTGATCAGGTGTGTCTCTGATACCGATCAGGTGTGTCTCTGATATCATTCAGGAGTCTCTGATATTGATCATGTGTCTCTGATATTGGTCCAGTGTGTCACAAATATTGATCAGGTCTGTCTGTTATTGATCAGGAGTAACTGATATTGATCATGTGGGTCTCTGATATTGATCAGGCTTGTCTGATGTTGGTCAGGTGTGTCTCTGATATTGATCAGATGTGTCTGATATTGATCAGGTGTGTCTCAGATATTGATCAGTTGTGTCTCTGATATTGATCAGGTATGTCTGGTATTGATCACGTGTGTAGCTGATATTGATCAGGCGAGTCCGATATTGATCAGGTGTTTTCTGAGATTATTCAGGTGTGTCTAATATTGATCAGCTTTGTCTCAGATAATGATCAGGTGTGTCTTTGATATTGATCAGGTGTCTCACATATTGATCCGGAGTCTCTGATATAGATCAGGTGCGTTTTGATATTGATCAGGTGTCTCTGATATCGATCAGGTGTGTCTGTGATATTGATCAGGTGTGTCTGTGATATTGATCAGGTGTGTCTCTGATATTGATTCGGAGTGTCTGATATTGATCAGGTGTTTCTGATATTAATCATTCGTGTCTGATATTGATCGGGTGTGTCTCTGATATTGATCAGGTGTGTCTGATATTGATCAGGCATTTCTTGGATATTGACCAGGTGTGTCTCTGATATTCACCAGGTGCGTCTCTGATATTGATCAGGTGTGTCTGATATTGATCACGTGTGTAGCTTATATTGATCAGGCGTGTCTGAAATTGATCAGGTGTTTCTCTGAAATTATTCAGGTGTGCCTAATATTGATCAGCTTTGTCTCAGATATTGATCAGGTGTGTCTTTGATATTGATCAGGTGTCTCTCATATTGATCAGGTGATTCTGATATTGATCAGGTGTGTCTGATATTGATTAAGTGTCTCTGATATCGATCAGGTGTGTCTGTGATATTGATCAGGTGTGTCTGTGATATTGATCAGGTGTGTCTGATATTGATCAGGTGTGTCTCGCATATTGATCAGGTGTGTCTCTGATATTGATTAGGTGTCTCTGATATTGATCAGATGTGTCTGATGTTGGTCAGGTGTGTCTCTGATATTGATCAGGTGTGTCTGATATTGATCAGGTGTATCTCTGATATTGAGCAGGTGTCTCACATATTGATCCGGAGTCTCTGATATAGATCAGGTGCGTTCTGATATTGATCAGGTGTCTCCGATATTGATCAGGGGTCTCTGATATTGATCAGGTGTGTCTGATGTTGGTCAGGTGTGTCTCTGATATTGATCAGATGTGTCTGATATTGATCAGGTGTGTCTCGGATATTGATCAGGTGTGTCTCGGATATTGATCAGGTGTCTCTGATATTGATCAGGTGTGTCTGATGTTGGTCAGGTGTGTCTCTGATATTGATCAGGTGTGTCTGATATTGATCAGGTGTATCTCTGATATTGAGCAGGTGTGTCTCTGATATTGAACAGGTGTGTCTGATATTGATCAGGTGTGTCTCTGATACTGATCAGGTGTGTCTCTGATATCATTCAGGAGTCTCTGATATTGATCATGTGTCTCTGATATTGATCCAGTGTGTCACAAATATTGATCAGGTCTGTCTGTTATTGATCAGGAGTAACTGATATTGATCATGTGGGTCTCTGATATTGATCAGGCGTGTCTGATGTTGGTCAGGTGTGTCTCTGATATTGATCAGATGTGTCTGATATTGATCAGGTGTGTCTCGGATATTGATCAGGTGTGTCTCTGATATTGATCAGGTGTGTCCGATATTGATCAGGTGTTTCTCTGAAATTATTCAGGTGTGTCTCTGATATTGATCCGGAGTGTCTGATATTGATCAGGTGTTTCTGATATTAATCAATCGTGTCTGATATTGATCAGGTGTGTCTCTGATATTGATCAGGTGTAACTGATATTGATCAGGTTTCTCTGATATTGATCAGGTGTCTCTGTCATTGATCAGCTGTCTCTGATGTTGATCAGGAATGTCTCTGATATTGATCAGGTGTCTCTCTGATATTGATCAGGTGTCTCTGATATAGATCAGGTGTGACTCTGATATTGATCAGGAATGTCTCTGATATTGATCAGGTGTCTCTGATATAGATCAGGTGTGACACTGATATTGATCAGGAGTGTCTGATATTGATCAGGTGTCACTGATATTGATCAGCTGTCTCTGATATTGATCAGGTGTAACTGATATTGAACTCATGTATCTGTGATATTGATCAGGTGTGTCTGATATTGTTCAGGTGTGTCTGATATTGCTCATGTGTGTCTGTGATATTGATCAGTTGCGTCTGAGATTGGTCAGGTTTCTCTGATATTGGTCAGGTGTCTCTGATATTGATCAGGTGTGTCTCTGCTATTGATCAGGTGTGCCTCTGATATTGATCAGGTGTCTCTCTGATATTGACCAGCTGTCTGTGATATTGATCTCGTGTATCTGTGATATTGATGAAGTGTGGTTGATATTGTTCAGGTGTGTCTGATATTGATCATGTGTGTCTGTGATATTGATCAGTTGTGTCTGAGATTGGTCAGGTGCCTCTGATATTGGTCAGGTGTCTCTGATATTCATCAGGCTTGTCTCTGTTATTGATCAGGTGTGTCTCTGATATGGATCAGGTATGTCTAGTTTTGATCAGTTCTGTCTCTGGTATTGATCAGGTGTTACTGATATTGATCAGATTTCTCTGATATTGATCAGGTGTCTCTGTCATTGATCAGCTGTCTCTGATGTCGATCAGGAATGTCTCTGATATTGGTCAGGTGTCTCTCTGATATTGACCAGCTGTCTATGATATTGATCAGGTGTGTCTCTGATATTGATCAGGTGTGTCTCTGATATTGAGCTTGTATATCTGATATTGATCTGGTGTCCCTGATATTGATCAGGTGTCTTTGATATTGATCAGTTGTGTCTGATATTAATCAGGCGTGTCTGATATTGAACAGGTTCGCTGATATTGATCAGTTGTGTCTCTGATATGGATCAGGTGTGTATGATATTGATCAAATATCTATGATATTGATCAGCAGCATCCCTAATATTGATCAGGTGTGTCTGATATTGATCAGGCATGTCTCTGATATTGATCAGGTGTGTCTCTGATATAGATCACGTGTCCCTGATATTGATCAGGTGTGTCTCTGATATTGATCAGGTGTGTCTCTGATAGTGACCAGGTGTGTCTGATATTGACCACGTGTGTCTCTGATATTGATCAGGTGACACTGATATTGATCAGGTGACACTGATATTGATCAGGTGTCTCTGTTTGATCAGGTGTCTCTGTTTGATCAGATGTTTCGCTGATATTGATCAGGTGTGTATCTGATACTGATCAGGTGAGTCTGATATTGATCAGGTGAATCTGATATTGATCATGTGTGTCTCGCATATTGATCATGTGTTTCTCTAATATTGATCAGGCGTGTCTAATATTGATCAGATGTGTCTCTGATATTGATCAGGTGTCTCTGATATTGATCAGGTGCGTCTCAGTAATTGATCAGGTGTGTCTCTGATATGGATCAGGTGTGTCTGATATTAATCAGGTGTGTCTCTGATATTGATCAGGTATGTCTGATATTGCTCAGGTGTACCTGTAATATTGATCAAGTATGTTGGATATTGCTCATGTGTGTCTCGGTTATTGATCAGGTGTGTCTGATATTGATCAGGTGTGTCTATAATATTGACCAGGTGTCTGTGATATTGATCATGTGTGTATCTGATATTGATCATGTGTGTTTCTGATATTGATCAGGTGTATATCTGATATTGATCATGTGTGTTTCTGATATTGATCAGGTGTGTTTCTGATATTGATCAGGTGTGTCAGATATTGATGTGTTGTCCTTGGTATTGATCAGGTGTCTCTGATATTGATCAGGTGTGTCCAATATTGATCAGGTGTGTCCGATATTGATCAGGTGTGTAAGCTATTGATCTGGTGTCTCTGATATTAAGCAGGTGTCTCTGATATTGAGCAGGTGTGTCTCTGATATTGATCAGGTATCTCTGATATTGATCAGGTGTGTCCGATATTGATCAAGTGTCTCTGATATTGATCACGTTTGTCTCTGATATTGATCAGATGTGTCTCTGATATGGACCAGGTGTGTATGACATTGATCACATGTCTATGCTATTGATCAGGTGCGTCTCTAATATTGAGCAGACATTTCACTGATATTGATCAGATGTGTCTAATATTGATCAGGTGTCTCTGATATTGATTAGGTGTTTCTCTGATATTGATCAGGTGTGTCTCTGATATGGATCAAGTGTGTCTGATATTGATGGGTGTCTCTGATATTGATCATGTGCGTCTCTAATATTGAACTGGTGTGTCTGATATTGATCAGGTGTATCATTTATATTGATCAGGTGGGTCGGCTATTGATCAGGTGTGTCTCTGATATTGATCAGGTGTGCCTATAATATTGACCAGGTGTCTGTGATATTGATCATGTGTGTATCTGATATTGATCAGGTGTGTTTCTGATATTGATCAGGTGTGTCAGATATTGATGTGTTGTCCCTGGTATTGATCAGGTGTCTCTGATATTGATCAGGTGTGTCCAATATTGATCAGGTGTGTCCGATATTGATCAGGTGTGTCCGATATTGATCTGGTGTCTCTGATATTGAGCAGGTGTGTCTCTGATATTGATCAGGTATCTCTGATATTGATCAGGTGTGTCCGATATTGATCAGGTGTCTCTGATATTGATCACGTTTGTCTCTGATATTGATCAGATGTGTCTCTGATATGGAGCAGGTGTGTATGACATTGATCACATGTCTATGATATTGATCAGGTGCGTCTCTAATATTGAGCAGACATTTCACTGATATTGATCAGATGTGTCTAATATTGATCAGGTGTCTCTGATATTGATTAGGTGTTTCTCTGATATTGATCAGGTGTGTCTCTGATATGGATCAAGTGTGTCTGATATTGATGGGTGTCTCTGATATTGATCATGTGCGTCTCTAATATTGATCAGGTGTGTCTGATATTGATCAGGTGTGTCTCTGATGATGATCAGGTGTGTCTCTGATATTGATCAGGTGTGTCTGGTAGTCATCAAGTGTCTCTGATATTGCTCAGATGTGTTTCTGATATTGATCAGGTGTGTCTCTTATATTGATCAGGTGTGGCCGATATTGATCTGGTGTCTCTGATATTGAGCAGGTGTGTCTCTGATATTGATCAGGTGTCTCTGATATTGATCAGGTGTGTCTCTTATATTGATCAGGTGTGTCTCTTATATTGATCAGGTGTGTCTGATATTCATCAGGTGAGTCTCTGATATTGATCATGTGTCTTTGTATATTGATCTGATATTGATCAGGTGTGGCTCTGATATTGATCAGGTGTCTCTGATATTGATCAGGTGTGTCTGATATTGATCAGGTCACCCTGATATTGATCAGGTGTCTCCGTTATTGATCAGGTGTGTCTGATATTGATCAGCTCTGCCTGATATTTATCAGGTGTGTCTGTGATATTAACCAGGTGAATCTGATCTTGTTAAGGAGACTCTGATATTGATCAGGTGTCTCTGATATTGATCAGGTGTGTCTCTGGTATTGATTGGGTGTCTCTGATATTGATCAGGTGTGTCTGATATTTATAAGGTGATTCTAATAATGATCAGGTATCTCTGATATTGATCAGGTGTCTCTGATATTAAACAGCTTTGTCTGTGAAATTGAACAGGTGTGTCTCTGATATTGATCAGGTGCCTCTGATATTGATTAGGGGCTTCTGATATTGATCAGGTGTGTCTCTGATATAGATCACGTGTCCCTGATATTGATCAGGTGTGTCTCTGATATTGATCAGGTGTGTCTCTGATAGTGACCAGGTGTGTCTGATATTGACCACGTGTGTCTCTGATATTGATCAGGTGACACTGATATTGATCAGGTGTCTCTGATATTGATCAGGTGTCTCTGTTTGATCAGGTGTGTCGCTGATATTGATCAGGTGTGTATCTGATACTGATCAGGTGAGTCTGATATTGATCAGGTGAATCTGATATTGATCATGTGTGTCTCGCATATTGATCATGTGTTTCTCTGATATTGATCAGGTGTGTCTGATATTGATAAGGTGATTCTAATAATGATCAGGTATCTCTGATATTGATCAGGTGTCTCTGATATTAATCAGCTTTGTCTGTGAAATTGAACAGGTGTGTCTCTGATATTGATCAGGTGCCTCTGATATTGATCAGGTGTGTCTCTGATATAGATCACGTGTCCCTGATATTGATCAGGTGTGTCTCTGATATTGATCAGGTGTGTCTCTGATAGTGAACAGGTGTGTCTGATATTGATCAGGTGTGTCTGATGTTGATCAGGTGTCTCTGATATTGATCACATGTCTCTCTGATATTGATCAGGTGTGTCTGTGATATTGATCAGGTGAGTCTGATATTGATCAGGTGTGTCGCTGATATTGATCAGGTCTTTCTGATATTGATCAGGTGTATCTGTCATTGGTCAGCTGTGTCTCTGATATTGATCAGGTGTGTCTCTGATATTGATCAGGTGTGTCTCTGATATTGATCAGGTGTGTCTCTGACATTGATCAGGTATGTCTCTTATATTGAGCTTGTATATCTGATATTGATCACGTGAATCTGATATTGATCAGGCGTGTCTCTGATATTGATCAGGTGTGTCAGATATTGATCTGATGTCTCTGGTATTCATCAGATGTCTCTGATATTGATCAGGTGAGTCTGATATTGATCAGGTGTCTCTGATATTGATCAGGTGTGTCTCTGATATGGATGAGGTGTGTATGAAATTGATCAGACGTCTATCATATTGGTCAGGTGTGTCTCTAATATTGATCTGCTTAGTCTGATATTGATCAGGCATGTCTCTGATATTGATCAGGTGTGTCTCATATCGATCAGGTGTCTCTTATATTGATCACGTGTGTCTCTGATATTGATCAGGTGTGTCCATGATATGGATCAGGTGTGTCTGATATTGATCATGTGTCTCTGACATTGATCAGCTGCGTTATTAATATTGATCTGGTGTGTCTGATATTGATCAGGCATGTCTCTGATATTGATCAGGTGTGTCAGATATTGATCAGGTGTGTCTCTGATATTGATCAGGTGTGTCTCTGATATCGTTCAGAAGTCTCTGATATTGATCAGGTGTGTCTATGATATTGATCAGGTGTGCCACCGATATTGATTAGGTGTCTCTCATATTGATCAGGTGCAACTGATATTGAGCCAATATCTCTGATATTGCTCAGGTGTGTCTATGATATTGACCAGGTGTCTGTGATATTGATCATGTGTGTCTCTAATATTGATCAGGTGTGTCTCTGATATTGAGCTTGTATGTCTGATATTGACCAGGTGTCTGTAATATTGATCAGGTGTGTCTCTGATATTGATCAGGTGTGTCAGATATTGATCTGGTGTCCCTGATCTTGATCAGGTGTCTCTGATATTGATCAGGTGTGTCAGATATTGTTCAGGTGTCTCTGATATTGAGCAGGAGTGCCCCTGATATAGTTCAGGTGTCTCTGATAATGATCAGATGTGTCTCGGATATTGTTCAGGTGTGTATTTGATATTGATCAGGTGTGTCTGATAGTGATCAGGTGTGCCTCTGATATTGATTAGGGGCTTCTGATATTGATCAGGTGTGTCTCTGATATAGATCACGTGTCCCTGATATTGATCAGGTGTGTCTCTGATATTGATCAGGTGTGTCTCTGATAGTGACCAGGTGTGTCTGATATTGACCACGTGTGTCTCTGATATTGATCAGGTGACACTGATATTGATCAGGTGTCTCTGATATTGATCAGGTGTCTCTGTTTGATCAGGTGTGTCGCTGATATTGATCAGGTGTGTATCTGATACTGATCAGGTGAGTCTGATATTGATCAGGTGAATCTGATATTGATCATGTGTGTCTCGCATATTGATCATGTGTTTCTCTGATATTGATCAGGTGTGTCTGATATTGATAAGGTGATTCTAATAATGATCAGGTATCTCTGATATTGATCAGGTGTCTCTGATATTAATCAGCTTTGTCTGTGAAATTGAACAGGTGTGTCTCTGATATTGATCAGGTGCCTCTGATATTGATCAGGTGTGTCTCTGATATAGATCATGTGTCCCTGATATTGATCAGGTGTGTCTCTGATATTGATCAGGTGTGTCTCTGATAGTGAACAGGTGTGTCTGATATTGATCAGGTGTGTCTGATGTTGATCAGGTGTCTCTGATATTGATCACATGTCTCTCTGATATTGATCAGGTGTGTCTGTGATATTGATCAGGTGAGTCTGATATTGATCAGGTGTGTCGCTGATATTGATCAGGTCTTTCTGATATTGATCAGGTGTATCTGTCATTGGTCAGCTGTGTCTCTGATATTGATCAGGTGTGTCTCTGATATTGATCACGTGTCTCTGATATTGATCAGGTGTGTCTCTGATATTGATCAGGTGTGTCATTTATATTGATCAGGTGTCTCTGATATTGATCAGATGTGTCTGATATTGATCAGGTCACCCTGATATTGATCAGGTGTCTCCGTTATTGATCAGGTGTGTCTGATATTGATCAGCTCTGCCTGATATTGATCAGGTGTGTCTGTGATATTAACCAGGTGAATCTGATCTTGTTAAGGAGACTCTGATATTGATCAGGTGTCTCTGATATTGATCAGGTGTGTCTCTGGTATTGATTGGGTGTCTCTGATATTGATCAGGTGTGTCTGATATTTATAAGGTGATTCTAATAATGATCAGGTATCTCTGATATTGATCAGGTGTCTCTGATATTAAACAGCTTTGTCTGTGAAATTGAACAGGTGTGTCTCTGATATTGATCAGGTGCCTCTGATATTGATTAGGGGCTTCTGATATTGATCAGGTGTGTCTCTGATATAGATCACGTGTCCCTGATATTGATCAGGTGTGTCTCTGATATTGATCAGGTGTGTCTCTGATAGTGACCAGGTGTGTCTGATATTGACCACGTGTGTCTCTGATATTGATCAGGTGACACTGATATTGATCAGGTGTCTCTGATATTGATCAGGTGTCTCTGTTTGATCAGGTGTGTCGCTGATATTGATCAGGTGTGTATCTGATACTGATCAGGTGAGTCTGATATTGATCAGGTGAATCTGATATTGATCATGTGTGTCTCGCATATTGATCATGTGTTTCTCTGATATTGATCAGGTGTGTCTGATATTGATAAGGTGATTCTAATAATGATCAGGTATCTCTGATATTGATCAGGTGTCTCTGATATTAATCAGCTTTGTCTGTGAAATTGAACAGGTGTGTCTCTGATATTGATCAGGTGCCTCTGATATTGATCAGGTGTGTCTCTGATATAGATCACGTGTCCCTGATATTGATCAGGTGTGTCTCTGATATTGATCAGGTGTGTCTCTGATAGTGAACAGGTGTGTCTGATATTGATCAGGTGTGTCTGATGTTGATCAGGTGTCTCTGATATTGATCACATGTCTCTCTGATATTGATCAGGTGTGTCTGTGATATTGATCAGGTGAGTCTGATATCGATCAGGTGTGTCGCTGATATTGATCAGGTCTTTCTGATATTGATCAGGTGTATCTGTCATTGGTCAGCTGTGTCTCTGATATTGATCAGGTGTGTCTCTGATATTGATCAGGTGTGTCTCTGATATTGATCAGGTGTGTCTCTGACATTGATCAGGTATGTCTCTTATATTGAGCTTGTATATCTGATATTGATCACGTGAATCTGATATTGATCAGGCGTGTCTCTGATATTGATCAGGTGTGTCAGATATTGATCTGATGTCTCTGGTATTCATCAGGTGTCTCTGATATTGATCAGGTGAGTCTGATATTGATCAGGTGTCTCTGATATTGATCAGGTGTGTCTCTGATATGGATGAGGTGTGTATGAAATTGATCAGACGTCTATCATATTGGTCAGGTGCGTCTCTAATATTGATCTGCTTAGTCTGATATTGATCAGGTGTGTCTCATATCGATCAGGTGTCTCTTATATTGATCACGTGTGTCTCTGATATTGATCAGGTGTGTCCATGATATGGATCAGGTGTGTCTGATATTGATCATGTGTCTCTGACATTGATCAGCTGCGTTATTAATATTGATCTGGTGTGTCTGATATTGATCAGGCATGTCTCTGATATTGATCAGGTGTGTCAGATATTGATCAGGTGTGTCTCTGATATTGATCAGGTGTGTCTCTGATATCGTTCAGAAGTCTCTGATATTGATCAGGTGTGTCTATGATATTGATCAGGTGTGCCACCGATATTGATTAGGTGTCTCTCATATTGATCAGGTGCAACTGATATTGAGCCAATATCTCTGATATTGCTCAGGTGTGTCTATGATATTGACCAGGTGTCTGTGATATTGATCATGTGTGTCTCTAATATTGATCAGGTGTGTCTCTGATATTGAGCTTGTATGTCTGATATTGACCAGGTGTCTGTAATATTGATCAGGTGTGTCTCTGATATTGATCAGGTGTGTCAGATATTGATCTGGTGTCCCTGATCTTGATCAGGTGTCTCTGATATTGATCAGGTGTGTCAGATATTGTTCAGGTGTCTCTGATATTGAGCAGGAGTGCCCCTGATATAGTTCAGGTGTCTCTGATAATGATCAGATGTGTCTCGGATATTGTTCAGGTGTGTATTTGATATTGATCAGGTGTGTCTGATAGTGATCAGGTGTGCCTCTGATATTGATTAGGGGCTTCTGATATTGATCAGGTGTGTCTCTGATATAGATCACGTGTCCCTGATATTGATCAGGTGTGTCTCTGATATTGATCAGGTGTGTCTCTGATAGTGACCAGGTGTGTCTGATAATGACCACGTGTGTCTCTGATATTGATCAGGTGACACTGATATTGATCAGGTGTCTCTGATATTGATCAGGTGTCTCTGTTTGATCAGGTGTGTCGCTGATATTGATCAGGTGTGTATCTGATACTGATCAGGTGAGTCTGATATTGATCAGGTGAATCTGATATTGATCATGTGTGTCTCGCATATTGATCATGTGTTTCTCTGATATTGATCAGGTGTGTCTGATATTGATAAGGTGATTCTAATAATGATCAGGTATCTCTGATATTGATCAGGTGTCTCTGATATTAATCAGCTTTGTCTGTGAAATTGAACAGGTGTGTCTCTGATATGGATCAGGTGCCTCTGATATTGATCAGGTGTGTCTCTGATATAGATCACGTGTCCCTGATATTGATCAGGTGTGTCTCTGATATTGATCAGGTGTGTCTCTGATAGTGAACAGGTGTGTCTGATATTGACCACGTGTGTCTCTGATATTGATCAGGTGACACTGATATTGATCAGGTGACACTGATATTGATCAGGTGTCTCTGATATTGATCAGGTGTATCTGATATTGATCAGGTGTCTCTGTTTGATCAGGTGTCTCTGTTTGATCAGGTGTTTCGCTGATATTGATCAGGTGTGTATCTGATACTGATCAGGTGAGTCTGATATTGATCAGGTGAATCTGATATTGATCATTTGTGTCTCGCATATTGATCATGTGTTTCTCTGATATTGATCAGGTGTGTCTAATATTGATCAGATGTGTCTCTGATATTGATCAGGTGTCTCTGATATTGATCAGGTGTGTCTCAGTAATTGATCAGGTGTGTCTCTGATATGGATCAGGTGTGTCTGATATTAATCAGGTGTCTCTGATATTGATCAGGTGTGTCTCTAATATTGATCTGGTGTCTCTGATACTGATCAGGTGTGTCTCTGATATTGATCAGGTGTGTCTCTGATATTGATCAGGTATGTCTGATATTGCTCAGGTGTACCTGTAATATTGATCAAGTATGTTTGATATTGCTCATGTGTGTCTCGGTTATTGATCAGGTGTGTCTGATATTGATCAGGTGTGTCTATAATATTGACCAGGTGTCTGTGATATTGATCATGTATGTATCTGATATTGATCATGTGTGTTTCTGATATTGATCAGGTGTGTATCTGATATTGATCAGCTGTGTTTCTGATATTGATCAGGTGCATTTCTGATATTGATCACGTGAGTTTCAGTAATTGATCAGGTGTGTCTCAGATATGGATCAGGTGTGTCTGATATTAATCAGGTGTCTCTGATATTGATCAGGTGCGTCTCTAATATTGATCTGGTGTCTCTGATATTGATCACGTGTGTCTCTGATATTGATCAGGTGTGTCTCTGATATTGATCAGGTATGTCTGATATTGATCAGGTGTACCTGTAATATTGATTTAGTATGATTGATATTGCTCATGTGTGTCTCGGTTATTGATCAGATGTGTCTGATATTGATCAGGTGTGTCTATAATATTGACCAGGTGTCTGTGATATTGATCATGTGTGTATCTGATATTGATCATGTGTGTTTCTGATATTGATCAGGTGTGTATCTGATATTGATCAGGTGTGTTTCTGATATTGATCAGGTGTGTTTCTGATATTGATCAGGTGTGTCAGATATTGATGTGTTGTCCTTGGTATTGATCAGGTGTCTCTGATATAGATCAGGTGTGTCCAATATTGATCAGGTGTGTCCAATATTGATCAGGTGTGTCCGATATTGATCAGGTGTGTCCCATATTGATCTGGTGTCTCTGATATTGAGCAGGTGTGTCTCTGATATTGATCAGGTATCTCTGATATTGATCAGGTGTGTCCGATATTGATCAGGTGTCTCTGATATTGATCAGGTGTGTCCGATATTGATCTGGTGTCTCTGATATTGAGCAGGTGTGTCTCTGATATTGATCAGGTATCTCTGATATTGATCAGGTGTGTCTGATATTGATCACGTTTGTCTCTGATATTGATCAGATGTGTGTCTGATATGGAGCAGGTGTGTATGACATTGATCACATGTCTATGATATTGATCAGGTGTGTCTCTAATGTTGAGCAGACATTTCACTGATATTGATCAGATGTTTCTAATATTGATCAGGTGTCTCTGATATTGATTAGGTGTTTCTCTGATATTGATCAGGTGTGTCTCTGATATGGATCAAGTGTGTCTGATATTGATGGGTGTCTCTGATATTGATCATGTGCGTCTCTAATATTGATCAGGTGTGTCTGATATTGATCAGGTGTATCATTTATATTGATCAGGTGGGTCGGATATTGATCAGGTGTGTCTCTGATGATGATCAGGTGTGTCTCTGATATTGATCAGGTGTGTCTGGTAGTCATCAAGTGTCTCTGATATTGATCAGATGTATCTCTGATATTGATCAGGTGTGTCTGATATTGATCAGGTGTCTCTGATATTGATCAGGTGTGTCTCAGTAATTGATCAGGTGTGTCACTGATATCGATCAGATGTGTCTGATATTAATCAGGTGTCTCTGATATTGATCAGGTGCGTCTCTAATTTTGATCTGGTGTCTCTGATATTGATCAGGTGTGTCTAATATTGATCAGATGTGTCTCTGATATTGATCAGGTGTCTCTGATATTGATCAGGTGTCTCTGATATTGATCAGGTGTGTCTCTGATACTGATCAGGTGAGTCTGATATTGATCAGGTGAAGCTGATATTGATCATGTGTGTCTCGCATATTGATCATGTGTTTCTCTGATATTGATCAGGTGTGTCTAATATTGATCAGATGTGTCTCTGATATTGATCAGGTGTCTCTGATATTGATTAGGTGTCTCTGATATTGATCAGGTGTGTCTCAGTAATTGATCAGGTGTGTCTCTGATATGGATCAGATGTGTCTGATATTAATCAGGTGTCTCTGATATTGATCAGGTGCGTCTCTAATATTGATCTGGTGTCTCTGATATTGATCAGGTGTGTCTCTGATATTGATCAGGTGTGTCTCTGATATTGATCAGGTATGTCTGATATTGCTCAGGTATACCTGTAATATTGATCAAGTATGTTTGATATTGCTCATTTGTGTCTCGGTTATTGATCAGGTGTGTCTGATATTGATCAGGTGTGTCTATAATATTGACCAGGTGTCTGTGATATTGATCATGTGTGTATCTGATATTGATCAGGTATGTTTCTGATATTGATCCGGTGTGTCAGATATTGATGTGTTGTCCCTGGTATTGATTAGGTGTCTCTGATATTGATCAGGTGTGTCCAATATTGATCAGGTGTGTCTGATATTGATCAGGTGTGTCCGATATTGATCAGGTGTCTCTGATATTGATCACGTTTGTCTCTGATATTGATCAGATGTGTGTCTGATATGGAGCAGGTGTGTATGACATTGATCACATGTCTATGATATTGATCAGGTGCGTCTCTAATGTTGAGCAGACATTTCACTGATATTGATCAGATGTGTCTAATATTGATCAGGTGTCTCTGATATTGATTAGGTGTTTCTCTGATATTGATCAGGTGTGTCTCTGATATGGATCAAGTGTGTCTGATATTGATGGGTGTCTCTGATATTGATCATGTGCGTCTCTAATATTGATCAGGTGTGTCTGATATTGATCAGGTGTATCATTGATATTGATCAGCTGGGTCGGATATTGATCAGGTGTGTCTCTGATGATGATCAGGTGTGTCTCTGATATTGATCAGGTGTGTCTGGTCGTCATCAAGTGTCTCTGATATTGATCAGATGTATCTCTGATATTGATCAGGTGTGTCTGATATTGATCAGGTGTCTCTGATATTGATCAGGTGTGTCTCTTATATTGATCAGGTGTTTCTGATATTGATCAGGTGTGTCTAATCTTGATCAGATGTGTCTCTGATATTGATCAGGTGTCTCTGATATTGATCAGGTGTGTCTCAGTAATTGATCAGGTGTGTCTCTGATATGGATCAGATGTGTCTGATATTAATCAGGTGTCTCTGATATTGATCAGGTGCGTCTCTAATATTGATCTGGTGTCTCTGATATTGATCAGGTGTGTCTCTGATATTGATCAGGTGTGTCTCTGATATTGATCAAGTATGTCTGATATTGATCAGGTGTCTCTGATATTGATCACGTTTGTCTCTGATATTGATCAGATGTGTGAGTGATATGGAGCAGGTGTGTATGACATTGATCACATGTCTATGATATTGATCAGGTGCGTCTCTAATGTTGAGCAGACATTTCACTGATATTGATCAGATGTGTCTAATATTGATCAGGTGTCTCTGATATTGATTAGGTGTTTCTCTGATATTGATCAGGTGTGTCTCTGATATGGATCAAGTGTGTCTGATATTGATGGGTGTCTCTGATATTGATCAGGTGTGTCTGATATTGATCAGGTGTGTCTGATATTGATCAGGTGTCTCTGATATTGATCAGGTGTGTCTCTGATATTGATCACGTGTCTCTGATATTGACCAGGATTTTCTCTGATATTGATCAGGTGTGTCTGATATTGATCAGGTCACCCTGATATTGATCAGGTGTCTCTGTTATTGATCAGGTGTGTCTCTGATATTGATAAGGTGTGTCTGTGATATTAACCAGGTGAATCTGATCTTGTTAATGTGACTCTATTATTGATCAGGTGTGTCTCTGGTATTGATTGGGTGTCTCTGATATTGATCAGGTGTGTCTGATATTGATAAGGTGATTCTAATAATGATCAGGTATCTCTGATATTGATAAGGTGATTCTAATAATGATCAGGTATCTCTGATATTGATCAGGTGTGTCAGATATTGATGTGTTGTCCTTGGTATTAATCAGGTGTCTCTGATATTGATCATGTGCATCTCTAATATTGATCAGGTGTGTCTGATATTGATCAGGTGTATCATTTATATTGATCAACTGGGTCGGATATTGATCAGGTGTGTCTCTGATGATGATCAGGTGTGTCTCTGATATTGATCAGGTGTGTCTGGTAGTCATCAAGTGTCTCTGATATTGATCAGATGTATCTCTGATATTGATCAGGTGTGTCAGATATTGATCAGGTGTCTCTGATATTGATCAGGTGTGTCTCTTATATTGATCAGGTGTCTCTGATGTTGATCAGGTGTGTTTAATATTGATCAGATGTGTCTCTGATATTGATCAGGTGTCTCTGATATTGATCAGGTGTGTCTCAGTAATTGATCAGGTGTGTCTCTGATATGGATCAGATGTGTCTGATATTAATCAGGTGTCTCTGATATTGATCAGGTGCATCTCTAATATTGATCTGGTGTCTCTGATATTGATCAGGTGTGTCTCTGATATTGATCAGGTGTGTCTCTGATATTGATCATGTATGTCTGATATTGCTCAGGTATACCTGTAATATTGCTCAAGTATGTTTGATATTGCTCATGTGTGTCTCGGTTATTGATCAGGTGTGTCTGATATTGATCAGGTGTGTCTATAATATTGTCCAGGTGTTTGTGATATTGATCATGTGTGTATCTGATATTGATCAGGTGTGTTTCTGATATTGATCAGGTGTGTCAGATATTGATGTGTTGTCCCTGGTATTGATCAGGTGTCTCTGATATTGATCAGGTGTGTCCAATATTGATCAGATGTGTCCGATATTGATCAGATGTGTCCGATATTGATCAGGTGTGTCCGATATTGAGCAGGTGTGTCTCTGATATTGATCAGGTATCTCTGATATTGATCAGGTGTGTCCGATATTGATCAGGTCTCTCTGATATTGATCACGTTTGTCTCTGATATTGATCAGATGTGTGTCTGATATTGATCAGGATTTTCTCTGATATTGATCAGGTGTGTCTCTGATATTGATCAGGTGTCTTTGTATATTGATCAGGTGAGTCTGATATTGATCAGGTGTGTCTCTGATATTGATCACGTATCTCTGATATTGACCAGGATTTTCTCTGATATTGATCAGGTGTGTCTGATATTCATCAGGTGTGTCTCTGATATTGATCAGGTGTCTTTGTATCTTGATCTGATATTGATCAGGTGTGTCTCTGATATTGATCACGTGTCTCTGATATTGATCAGGATTTTCTCTGATATTGATCAGGTGTGTCTCTGATATTGATCAGGTGTGTCATTTATATTGATCAGGTGTCTCTGATATTGATCAGGTGTGTCTGATATTGATCAGGTCACCCTGATATTGATCAGGTGTCTCTGTTATTGATCAGGTGTGTCTGATATTGATCAGGTGTGTCTCTGATATTGATAAGGTGTGTCTGTGATATTAACCAGGTGTATCTGATCTTGTTAATGTGACTCTATTATTGATCAGGTGTGTCTCTGGTATTGATTGGGTGTCTCTGATATTGATCAGGTGTGTCTGATATTGATAAGGTGATTCTAATAATGATCAGGTATCTCTGATATTGATAAGGTGATTCTAATAATGATCAGGTATCTCTGATATTGATCAGGTGTGTCAGATATTGATGTGTTGTCCTTGGTATTAATCAGGTGTCTCTGATATTGATCATGTGCGTCTCTAATATTGATCAGGTGTGTCTGATATTGATCAGGTGTATCATTTATATTGATCACTGGGTCGGATATTGATCAGGTATGTCTCTGATGATGATCAGGTGTGTCTCTGATATTGATCAGGTGTGTCTGGTAGTCATCAAGTGTCTCTGATATTGATCAGATGCATCTCTGATATTGATCAGGTGTGTCAGATATTGATCAGGTGTCTCTGATATTGATCAGGTGTGTCTCTTATATTGATCAGGTGTCTCTGATATTGATCAGGTGTGTCTAATATTGATCAGATGTGTCTCTGATATTGATCAGGTGTCTCTGATATTGATCAGGTGTGTCTCAGTAATTGATCAGGTGTGTCTCTGATATGGATCAGATGTGTCTGATATTAATCAGGTGTCTCTGATATTGATCAGGTGCATCTCTAATATTGATCTGGTGTCTCTGATATTGATCAGGTGTGTCTCTGATATTGATCAGGTGTGTCTCTGATATTGATCATGTATGTCTGATATTGCTCAGGTATACCTGTAATATTGATCAAGTATGTTTGATATTGCTCATGTGTGTCTCGGTTATTGATCAGGTGTGTCTGATATTGATCAGGTGTGTCTATAATATTGACCAGGTGTCTGTGATATTGATCATGTGTGTATCTGATATTGATCAGGTGTGTTTCTGATATTGATCAGGTGTGTCAGATATTGATGTGTTGTCCCTGGTATTGATCAGGTGTGTCTGATATTCATCAGGTGTGTCTCTGATATTGATCAGGTGTCTTTGTATCTTGATCTGATATTGATCAGATGTGTCTCTGATATTGATCACGTGTCTCTGATATTGATCAGGATTTTCTCTGATATTGATCAGGTGTGTCTCTGATATTGATCAGGTGTGTCATTTATATTGATCAGGTGTCTCTGATATTGATCAGGTGTGTCTGATATTGATCAGGTCACCCTGATATTGATCAGGTGTCTCTGTTATTGATCAGGTGTGTCTGATATTGATCAGGGGTGTCTCTGATATTGATAAGGTGTGTCTGTGATATTAACCAGGTGAATCTGATCTTGTTAATGTGAATCTATTATTGATCAGGTGTGTCTCTGGTATTGATTGGGTGACTCTGATATTGATCAGGTGTGTCTGATATTGATAAGGTGATTCTAATAATGATCAGGTATCTCTGATATTGATAAGGTGATTCTAATAATGATCAGGTATCTCTGATATTGATCAGGTGTGTCAGATATTGATGTGTTGTCCTTGGTATTAATCAGATGTCTCTGATATTGATCATGTGCGTCTCTAATATTGATCAGGTGTGTCTGATATTGATCAGGTGTATCATTTATATTGATCAGCTGGGTCGGATATTGATCAGGTGTGTCTCTGATGATGATCAGATGTGTCTCTGATATTGATCAGGTGTGTCTGGTAGTCATCAAGTGTCTCTGATATTGATCAGATGTATCTCTGATATTGATCAGGTGTGTCAGATATTGATCAGGTGTCTCTGATATTGATCAGGTGTGTCTCTTATATTGATCAGGTGTCTCTGATATTGATCAGGTGTGTCTAATATTGATCAGATGTGTCTCTGATATTGATCAGGTGTGTCTCTGATATTGATCAGGTGTGTCTCTGATATTGATCAAGTATGTCTGATATTGCTCAGGTATACCTGTAATATTGATCAAGTATGTTTGATATTGCTCATGTGTGTCTCGGTTATTGATCAGGTGTGTCTGATATTGATCAGGTGTGTCTATAATATTGACCAGGTGTCTGTGATATTGATCATGTGTGTATCTGATATTGATCAGGTGTGTTTCTGATATTGATCAGGTGTGTCAGATATTGATGTGTTGTCCCTGATATTGATCAGGTGTCTCTGATATTGATCAGGTGTGTCCAATATTGATCAGGTGTGTCCGATATTGATCAGGTGTGTCCGATATTGATCAGGTGTCTCTGATATTGAGCAGGTGTGTCTCTGATATTGATCAGGTATCTCTGATATTGATCAGGTATCTTTGATATTGATCAGGTGTGTCCGATATTGATCAGGTGTCTCTGATATTGATCACGTTTGTCTCTGATATTGATCAGATGTGTGTCTGATATGGAGCAGGTCTGTATGACATTGATCACATGTCTATGATATTGATCAGGTGCGTCTCTAATGTTGAGCAGACATTTCACTGATATTGATCAGATGTGTCTAATATTGATCGGTTGTGTCTGATATTGATTAGGTGTTTCTCTGATATTGATCAGGTGTGTCTCTGATATGGATCAAGTGTGTCTGATATTGATGGGTGTCTCTGATATTGATCATGTGCGTCTCTAATATTGATCAGGTATGTCTGATATTGATCAGGTGTGTCTGATATTGATCAGGTGTCTCTGATATTGATCAGGTGTGTCTCTTATATTGATCAGGTGTCTCTGATATTGATCAGGTGTGTCTGATATTCATCAGGTGTGTATGTGATATTGATCAGGTGTCTTTGTATATTGATCTGATGTTGATCAGGTGTGCCTCTGATATTGATCACGTGTCTCTGATAGTGATCTGGATTTTCTCTGACATTGATCAGGTTTGTCTATGATATTGGTCAGGTGTGTCTCTGATATTGATCAGGTGTCTTTGTAACTTGATCTGATATTGATCAGGTGTGTCTCTGATATTGATCACGTGCCTCTGATATTGATCAGGATTTTCTCTGATATTGATCAGGTGTGTCTCTGATATTGATCAGGTGTGTCATTTATATTGATCAGGTGTCTCTGAAATTGATCAGGTGTGTCTGATATTGATCAGGTCACCCTGATATTGATCAGGTGTCTCTGTTATTGATCAGGTGTGTCTGATATTGATCAGGTGTATCATTTATATTGATCAGCTGGGTCGGATATTGATCAGGTGTGTCTCTGATGATGATCAGGTGTGTCTCTGATATTGATCAGGTGTGTCTGGTAGTCAAGTGTCTCTGATATTGATCAGATGTATCTCTGATATTGATCAGGTGTGTCAGATATTGATCAGGTGTCTCTGATATTGATCAGGTGTGTCTCTTATATTGATCAGGTGTCTCTGATATTGATCAGGTGTGTCTAATATTGATCAGATGTGTCTCTGATATTGATCAGGTGTCTCTGATATTGATCAGGTGTGTCTCAGTAATTGATCAGGTGTGTCTCTGATATGGATCAGATGTGTCTCTCAGGTGTCTCTGATATTGATCAGGTGCGTCTCTAATATTGATCTGGTGTCTCTGATATTGATCAGGTGTGTCTCTGATATTGATCAGATGTGTCGCTTATATTGATCAGGTGTCTCTGATATTGATCAGGTGTGTCTAATATTGATCAGATGTGTCTCTGATATTGATCAGGTGTCTCTGATATTGATCAGGTGTGTCTCAGTAATTGATCAGGTGTGTCTCTGATATGGATCAGATGTGCCTGATATTAATCAGGTGTCTCTGATATTGATCAGGTGCGTCTCTAATATTGATCTGGTGTCTCTGATATTGATCAGGTGTGTCTCTGATATTGATCAGGTGTGTCTCTGATATTGATCAAGTATGTCTGATATTGCTCAGGTATACCTGCAATATTGACCAGGTGTCTGTGATATTGATCATGTGTGTATCTGATATTGATCAGGTGTGTTTCTGATATTGATCAGGTGTGTCAGATATTGATGTGTTGTCCCTGGTATTGATCAGGTGTCTCTGATATTGATCAGGTGTGTCCAATATTGATCAGGTGTGTCCGATATTGATCAGGTGTGTCCGATATTGATCAGGTGTCTCTGATATTGAGCAGGTGTGTCTCTGATATTGATCAGGTATCTCTGATATTGATCAGGTATCTCTGATATTGATCAGGTGTGTCCGATATTGATCAGGTGTCTCTGATATTGATCACGTTTGTCTCTGATATTGATCAGATGTGTGTCTGATATGGAGCAGGTCTGTATGACATTGATCACATGTCTATGATATTGATCAGGTGCGTCTCTAATGTTGAGCAGACATTTCACTGATATTGATCAGATGTGTCTAATATTGATCGGTTGTGTCTGATATTGATTAGGTGTTTCTCTGATATTGATCAGGTGTGTCTCTGATATGGATCAAGTGTGTCTGATATTGATCAGGATTTTCTCTGATATTGATCAGGTGTGTCTCTGATATTGATCAGGTGTGTCTGATATTGATCAGGTGTCTCTGAAATTGATCAGGTGTGTCTGATATTGATCAGGTCACCCTGATATTGATCAGGTGTCTCTGTTATTGATCAGGTGTGTCTGATATTGATCAGGTGTATCATTTATATTGATCAGCTGGGTCGGATATTGATCAGGTGTGTCTCTGATGATGATCAGGTGTGTCTCTGATATTGATCAGGTGTGTCTGGTAGTCAAGTGTCTCTGATATTGATCAGATGTATCTCTGATATTGATCAGGTGTGTCAGATATTGATCAGGTGTCTCTGATATTGATCAGGTGTGTCTCTTATATTGATCAGGTGTCTCTGATATTGATCAGGTGTGTCTAATATTGATCAGATGTGTCTCTGATATTGATCAGGTGTCTCTGATATTGATCAGGTGTGTCTCAGTAATTGATCAGGTGTGTCTCTGATATGGATCAGATGTGTCTCTCAGGTGTCTCTGATATTGATCAGGTGCGTCTCTAATATTGATCTGGTGTCTCTGATATTGATCAGGTGTGTCTCTGATATTGATCAGGTGTGTCTCTTATATTGATCAGGTGTCTCTGATATTGATCAGGTGTGTCTAATATTGATCAGATGTGTCTCTGATATTGATCAGGTGTCTCTGATATTGATCAGGTGTGTCTCAGTAATTGATCAGGTGTGTCTCTGATATGGATCAGATGTGTCTGATATTAATCAGGTGTCTCTGATATTGATCAGGTGCGTCTCTAATATTGATCTGGTGTCTCTGATATTGATCAGGTGTGTCTCTGATATTGATCAGGTGTGTCTCTGATATTGATCAAGTATGTCTGATATTGCTCAGGTATACCTGTAATATTGACCAGGTGTCTGTGATATTGATCATGTGTGTATCTGATATTGATCAGGTGTGTTTCTGATATTGATCAGGTGTGTCAGATATTGATGCGTTGTCCCTGGTATTGATCAGGTGTCTCTGATATTGATCAGGTGTGTCCAATATTGATCAGGTGTGTCCGATATTGATCAGGTGTGTCCGATATTGAGCAGGTGTGTCTCTGATATTGATCAGGTATCTCTGATATTGATCAGGTATCTCCGATATTGATCAGGTGTGTCCGATATTGATCAGGTGTCTCTGATATTGATCATGTTTGTCTCTGATATTGATCAGATGTGTGTCTGATATGGAGCAGGTGTGTATGACATTGATCACATGTCTATGATATTGATCAGGTGCGTCTCTAATGTTGAGCAGACATTTCACTGATATTGATCAGATGTGTCTAATATTGATCAGGTGTCTCTGATATTGATTAGGTGTTTCTCTGATATTGATCAGGTGTGTCTCTGATATGGATCAAGTGTGTCTGATATTGATGGGTGTCTCTGATATTGATCATGTGCATCTCTAATATTGATCAGGTATGTCTGATATTGATCAGGTGTGTCTGATATTGATCAGGTGTCTCTGATATTGATCAGGTGTGTCTCTTATATTGATCAGGTGTCTCTGATATTGATCAGGTGTGTCTGATATTCATCAGGTGTGTCTGTGATATTGATCAGGTATCTTTGTATATTGATCTGATATTGATCAGGTGTGTCTCTGATATTGATCACGTGTCTCTGATCTTGTTAAGGTGACTCTGATATTGATCAGGTGTGTCTCTGATATTGATCAGGTGTGTCTCTGATATTGATCAGGTGTGTCTGATATTTATGAGGTGATTCTAATAATGATCAGGTATCTCTGATATTGATCAGGTGTCTCTGATATTAAACAGCTTTGTCTGTGAAATTGAACAGGTGTGTCTCTGATATTGATCAGGTGCCTCTGATATTGATCAGGTGTGTCTCTGATATAGATCACGTGTTCCTGATATTGATCAGGTGTGTCTCTGATATTGATCAGGTGAATCTGATATTGATCATGTGTGTCTCGCATATTGATCATGTGTTTCTCTGATATTGATCAGGTGCGTCTAATATTGATCTGGTGTCTCTGATATGGATCAGGTGTGTCTGATATTAATCAGGTGTCTCTGATATTGATCAGGTGTGTCTCTAATATTGATCTGGTGTCTCTGATATTGATCAGGTGTGTCTCTGATATTGATCAGGTATGTCTCTGATATTGATCAGGTATGTCTGATATTGCTCAGGTGTACCTGTAATATTGATCAAGTATGTTTGATATTGCTCATGTGTGTCTCGGTTATTGATCAGGTGTGTCTGATATTGATCAGGTGTGTCTATAATATTGACCAGGTGTCTGTGATATTGATCATGTGTGTATCTGGTATTGATCATGTGTGTTTCTGATATTGATCAGGTGTGTATCTGATATTGATCATGTGTGTTTCTGATATTGATCAGGTGTGTTTCTGATATTGATCAGGTGTGTTTCTGATATTGATCAGGTGTGTCAGATATTGATGTGTTGTCCTTGGTATTAATCAGGTGTCTCTGATATTGATCAGGTGTGTCCAATATTGATCAGGTGTGTCCGATATTGATCAGGTGTGTCCGATATTGATCTGGTGTCTCTGATATTGAACAGGTGTGTCTCTGATATTGATCAGGTATCTCTGATATTGATCAGGTGTGTCCGATATTGATCAGGTGTCTCTGATATTGATCACGTTTGTCTCTGATATTGATCAGATGTGTGTCTGATATGGAGCAGGTGTGTATGACATTGATCACATGTCTATGATATTGATCAGTGCGTCTCTAATGTTGAGCAGACATTTCACTGATATTGATCAGATGTGTCTAATATTGATCAGGTGTCTCTGATATTGATTAGGTGTTTCTCTGATATTGATCAGGTGTGTCTCTGATATGGATCAAGTGTGTCTGATATTGATGGGTGTCTCTGATATTGATCATGTGTGTCTCTAATATTGATCAGGTATGTCTGATATTGATCAGGTGTGTCTGATATTGATCAGGTGTCTCTGATATTGATCAGGTGTGTCTCTTATATTGATCAGGTGTCTCTGATATTGATCAGGTGTGTCTGATATTCATCAGGTGTGTCTGTGATATTGATCAGGTATCTTTGTATATTGATCTGATATTGATCAGGTGTGTCTCTGATATTGATCACGTGTCTCTGATCTTGTTAAGGTGACTCTGATATTGATCAGGTGTGTCTCTGATATTGATCAGGTGTGTCTGATATTTATAAGGTGATTCTAATAATGATCAGGTATCTCTGATATTGATCAGGTGTCTCTGATATTAAACAGCTTTGTCTGTGAAATTGAACAGGTGTGTCTCTGATATTGATCAGGTGCCTCTGATATTGATCAGGTGTGTCTCTGATATAGATCACGTGTCCCTGATATTGATCAGGTGAGTCTGATATTGATCAGGTGAATCTGATATTGATCATGTGTGTCTCGCATATTGATCATGTGTTTCTCTGATATTGATCAGGTGCGTCTAATATTGATCTGGTGTCTCTGATATGGATCAGGTGTGTCTGATATTAATCAGGTGTCTCTGATATTGATCAGGTGTGTCTCTAATATTGATCTGGTGTCTCTGATATTGATCAGGTGTGTCTCTGATATTGATCAGGTATGTCTCTGATATTGATCTGGTATGTCTGATATTGCTCAGGTGTACCTGTAATATTGATCAAGTATGTTTGATATTGCTCATGTGTGTCTCGGTTATTGATCAGGTGTGTCTGATATTGATCAGGTGTGTCTATAATATTGACCAGGTGTCTGTGATATTGATCATGTGTGTTTCTGATATTGATCAGGTGTGTATCTGATATTGATCATGTGTGTTTCTGATATTGATCAGGTGTGTTTCTGATATTGATCAGGTGTGTTTCTGATATTGATCAGGTGTGTCAGATATTGATGTGTTGTCCTTGGTATTAATCAGGTGTCTCTGATATTGATCAGGTGTGTCCAATATTGATCAGGTGTGTCCAATATTGATCAGGTGTGTCCGATATTGATCTGGTGTCTCTGATATTGAACAGGTGTGTCTCTGATATTGATAAGGTGTGTCCGATATTGATCAGGTGTCTCTGATATTGATCATGTTTGTCTCTGATATTGATCAGATGTGTCTCTGATATGGAGCAGGTGTGTATGACATTGATCACATGTCTATGATATTGATCAGGTGCGTCTCTAATATTGAGCAGACATTTCACTGATATTGATCAGATGTGTCTAATATTGATCAGGTGTCTCTGATATTGATTAGGTGTTCCTCTGATATTGATCAGGTGTGTCTCTGATATGGATCAAGTGTGTCTGATATTGATGGGTGTCTCTGATATTGATCATGTGCGTCTCTAATATTGATCAGGTGTGTCTGATATTGATCAGGTGTATCATTTATATTGATCAGGTGGGTCGGCTATTGATCAGGTGTGTCTCTGATATTGATCAGGTGTGTCTGGTAGTCATCAAGTGTCTCTGATATTGATCAGATGTGTCTCTGATATTGATCAGGTGTGTCTTATATTGATCAGGTGTCTCTGATATTGATCAGGTGTCTCTGATATTGATCACGTGTCTCTGATATTGATCATGTGTCTCTGATATTGATCAGGATTTTCTCTGATATTGATCAGGAGTGTCTCTGATATTGATCAGGTGTCTTTGTATATTGATCAGGTGAGTCTGATATTGATCAGGTGTGTCTCTGATATTGATCACGTGTCTCTGATATTGACCAGGATTTTCTCTGATATTGATCAGGTGTGTCTGATATTCATCAGGTGTGTCTCTGATATTGATCAGGTGTCTTTGTATCTTGATCTGATATTGATCAGGTGTGTCTCTGATATTGATCACGTGTCTCTGATATTGATCAGGATTTTCTCTGATATTGATCAGGTGTGTCTCTGATATTGATCAGGTGTGTCATTTATATTGATCAGGTGTCTCTGATATTGATCAGGTGTGTCTGATATTGATCAGGTCACCCTGATATTGATCAGGTGTCTCTGTTATTGATCAGGTGTGTCTGATATTGATCAGGTGTGTCTCTGATATTGATAAGGTGTGTCTGTGATATTAACCAGGTGAATCTGATCTTGTTAATGTGACTCTATTATTGATCAGGTGTGTCTCTGGTATTGATTGGGTGTCTCTGATATTGATCAGGTGTGTCTGATATTGATAAGGTGATTCTAATAATGATCAGGTATCTCTGATATTGATAAGGTGATTCTAATAATGATCAGGTATCTCTGATATTGATCAGGTGTGTCAGATATTGATGTGTTGTCCTTGGTATTAATCAGGTGTCTCTGATATTGATCATGTGCGTCTCTAATATTGATCAGGTGTGTCTGATATTGATCAGGTGTATCATTTATATTGATCAGCTGGGTCGGATATTGATCAGGTGTGTCTCTGATGATGATCAGGTGTGTCTCTGATATTGATCAGGTGTGTCTGGTAGTCATCAAGTGTCTCTGATATTGATCAGATGTATCTCTGATATTGATCAGGTGTGTCTCTTATATTGATCAGGTGTCTCTGATATTGATCAGGTGTGTCTAATATTGATCAGATGTGTCTCTGATATTGATCAGGTGTCTCTGATATTGATCAGGTGTGTCTCAGTCATTGATCAGGTGTGTCTCTGATATGGATCAGATGTGTCTGATATTAATCAGGTGTCTCTGATATTGATCAGGTGCGTCTCTAATATTGATCTGGTGTCTCTGATATTGATCAGGTGTGTCTCTGATATTGATCAGGTGTGTCTCTGATATTGATCAACTATGTCTGATATTGCTCAGGTATAGCTGTAATATTGATCAAGTATGTTTGATATTGCTCATGTGTGTCTCGGTTATTGATCAGGTGTGTCTGATATTGATCAGGTGTGTCTATAATATTGACCAGGTGTCTGTGATATTGATCATGTGTGTATCTGATATTGATCAGGTGTGTTTCTGATATTGATCAGGTGTGTCAGATATTGATGTGTTGTCCCTGGTATTGATCAGGTGTCTCTGATATTGATCAGGTGTGTCCAATATTGATCAGGTGTGTCCGATATTGATCAGGTGTGTCCGATATTGATCAGGTGTCTCTGATATTGATCATGTTTGTCTCTGATATTGATCAGATGTGTCTCTGATATGGAGCAGGTGTGTATGACATTGATCACATGTCTATGATATTGATCAGGTGCGTCTCTAATATTGAGCAGACATTTCACTGATATTGATCAGATGTGTCTAATATTGATCAGGTGTCTCTGATATTGATTAGGTGTTCCTCTGATATTGATCAGGTGTGTCTCTGATATGGATCAAGTGTGTCTGATATTGATGGGTGTCTCTGATATTGATCATGTGCGTCTCTAATATTGAACTGGTGTGTCTGATATTGGTCAGGTGTATCATTTATATTGATCAGGTGGGTCGGACATTGATCAAGTGTGTCTCTGATGATGATCAGGTGTGTCTCTGATATTGATCAGGTGTGTCTGGTAGTCATCAAGTGTCTCTGATATTGATCAGATGTGTCTCTGATATTGATCAGGTGTGTCTTATATTGATCAGGTGTCTCTGATATTGATCAGGTGTCTCTGATATTGATCACGTGTCTCTGATATTGATCATGTGTCTCTGATATTGATCAGGATTTTCTCTGATATTGATCAGGAGTGTCTCTGATATTGATCAGGTGTCTTTGTATATTGATCAGGTGAGTCTGATATTGATCAGGTGTGTCTCTGATATTGATCACGTGTCTCTGATATTGACCAGGATTTTCTCTGATATTGATCAGGTGTGTCTGATATTCATCAGGTGTGTCTCTGATATTGATCAGGTGTCTTTGTATCTTGATCTGATATTGATCAGGTGTGTCTCTGATATTGATCACGTGTCTCTGATATTGATCAGGATTTTCTCTGATATTGATCAGGTGTGTCTCTGATATTGATCAGGTGTGTCATTTATATTGATCAGGTGTCTCTGATATTGATCAGGTGTGTCTGATATTGATCAGGTCACCCTGATATTGATCAGGTGTCTCTGTTATTGATCAGGTGTGTCTGATATTGATCAGGTGTGTCTCTGATATTGATAAGGTGTGTCTGTGATATTAACCAGGTGAATCTGATCTTGTTAATGTGACTCTATTATTGATCAGGTGTGTCTCTGGTATTGATTGGGTGTCTCTGATATTGATCAGGTGTGTCTGATATTGATAAGGTGATTCTAATAATGATCAGGTATCTCTGATATTGATAAGGTGATTCTAATAATGATCAGGTATCTCTGATATTGATCAGGTGTGTCAGATATTGATGTGTTGTCCTTGGTATTAATCAGGTGTCTCTGATATTGATCATGTGCGTCTCTAATATTGATCAGGTGTGTCTGATATTGATCAGGTGTATCATTTATATTGATCAGCTGGGTCGGATATTGATCAGGTGTGTCTCTGATGATGATCAGGTGTGTCTCTGATATTGATCAGGTGTGTCTGGTAGTCATCAAGTGTCTCTGATATTGATCAGATGTATCTCTGATATTGATCAGGTGTGTCTCTTATATTGATCAGGTGTCTCTGATATTGATCAGGTGTGTCTAATATTGATCAGATGTGTCTCTGATATTGATCAGGTGTCTCTGATATTGATCAGGTGTGTCTCAGTAATTGATCAGGTGTGTCTCTGATATGGATCAGATGTGTCTGATATTAATCAGGTGTCTCTGATATTGATCAGGTGCGTCTCTAATATTGATCTGGTGTCTCTGATATTGATCAGGTGTGTCTCTGATATTGATCAGGTGTGTCTCTGATATTGATCAACTATGTCTGATATTGCTCAGGTATACCTGTAATATTGATCAAGTATGTTTGATATTGCTCATGTGTGTCTCGGTTATTGATCAGGTGTGTCTGATATTGATCAGGTGTGTCTATAATATTGACCAGGTGTCTGTGATATTGATCATGTGTGTATCTGATATTGATCAGGTGTGTTTCTGATATTGATCAGGTGTGTCAGATATTGATGTGTTGTCCCTGGTATTGATCAGGTGTGTCATTTATATTGATCAGGTGTGTCCAATATTGATCAGGTGTGTCCGATATTGATCAGGTGTGTCCGATATTGAGCAGGTGTGTCTCTGATATTGATCAGGTATCTCTGATATTGATCAGGTATCTCCGATATTGATCAGGTGTGTCCGATATTGATCAGGTGTCTCTGATATTGATCACGTTTGTCTCTGATATTGATCAGATGTGTGTCTGATATGGAGCAGGTGTGTATCACATTGATCACATGTCTATGATATTGATCAGGTGCGTCTCTAATGTTGAGCAGACATTTCACTGATATTGATCAGATGCTTCTAATATTGATCAGGTGTCTCTGATATTGATTAGGTGTTTCTCTGATATTGATCAGGTGTGTCTCTGATATGGATCAAGTGTGTCTGATATTGATGGGTGTCTCTGATATTGATCATGTGCGTCTCTAATATTGATCAGGTGTGTCTGATATTGATCAGGTGTATCATTTATATTGATCAGGTGGGTCGGATATTGATCAGGTGTGTCTCTGATGATGATCAGGTGTGTCTCTGATATTGATCAGGTGTGTCTGTGATATTGATCAGGTGTCTTTGTATATTGATCTGATATTGATCAGGTGTGTCTCTGATATTGATCACGTGTCTCTGATAGTGATCAGGATTTTCTCTGATATTGATCAGGTTTGTCTCTGATATTGGTCAGGTGTGTCTCTGATATTGATCAGGTGTCTTTGTATCTTGATCTGATATTGATCAGGTGTGTCTCTGATATTGATCACGTGTCTCTGATATTGATCAGGATTTTCTCTGATATTGATCAGGTGTGTCTCTGATATTGATCAGGTGTGTCATTTATATTGATCAGGTGTCTCTGATATTGATCAGGTGTGTCTGATATTGATCAGGTCACCCTGATATTGATCAGGTGTCTCTGTTATTGATCAGGTGTGTCTGATATTGATCAGGTGTGTCTCTGATATTGATAAGGTGTGTCTGTGATATTAACCAGGTGAATCTGATCTTGTTAATGTGACTCTATTATTGATCAGGTGTGTCTCTGGTATTGATTGGGTGTCTCTGATATTGATCAGGTGTGTCTGATATTGATAAGGTGATTCTAATAATGATCAGGTATCTCTGATATTGATAAGGTGATTCTAATAATGATCAGGTATCTCTGATATTGATCAGGTGTGTCAGATATTGATGTGTTGTCCTTGGTATTAATCAGGTGTCTCTGATATTGATCATGTGCGTCTCTAATATTGATCAGGTGTGTCTGATATTGATCAGGTGTATCATTTATATTGATCAGCTGGGTCGGATATTGATCAGGTGTGTCTCTGATGATGATCAGGTGTGTCTCTGATATTGATCAGGTGTGTCTGGTAGTCATCAAGTGTCTCTGATATTGATCAGATGTATCTCTGATATTGATCAGGTGTGTCTCTTATATTGATCAGGTGTCTCTGATATTGATCAGGTGTGCCTAATATTGATCAGATGTGTCTCTGATATTGATCAGGTGTCTCTGATATTGATCAGGTGTGTCTCAGTAATTGATCAGGTGTGTCTCTGATATGGATCAGATGTGTCTGATATTAATCAGGTGTCTCTGATATTGATCAGGTGCGTCTCTAATATTGATCTGGTGTCTCTGATATTGATCAGGTGTGTCTCTGATATTGATCAGGTGTGTCTCTGATATTGATCAACTATGTCTGATATTGCTCAGGTATACCTGTAATATTGATCAAGTATGTTTGATATTGCTCATGTGTGTCTCGGTTATTGATCAGGTGTGTCTGATATTGATCAGGTGTGTCTATAATATTGACCAGGTGTCTGTGATATTGATCATGTGTGTATCTGATATTGATCAGGTGTGTTTCTGATATTGATCAGGTGTGTCAGATATTGATGTGTTGTCCCTGATATTGATCAGGTGTGTCATTTATATTGATCAGGTGTGTCCAATATTGATCAGGTGTGTCCGATATTGATCAGGTGTGTCCGATATTGAGCAGGTGTGTCTCTGATATTGATCAGGTATCTCTGATATTGATCAGGTATCTCCGATATTGATCAGGTGTGTCCGATATTGATCAGGTGTCTCTGATATTGATCACGTTTGTCTCTGATATTGATCAGATGTGTGTCTGATATGGAGCAGGTGTGTATGACATTGATCACATGTCTATGATATTGATCAGGTGCGTCTCTAATGTTGAGCAGACATTTCACTGATATTGATCAGATGCTTCTAATATTGATCAGGTGTCTCAGATATTGATTAGGTGTTTCTCTGATATTGATCAAATGTGTCTGATATTGATGGGTGTCTCTGATATTGATCATGTGCGTCTCTAATATTGATCAGGTGTGTCTGATATTGATCAGGTGTATCATTTATATTGATCAGGTGGGTCGGATATTGATCAGGTGTGTCTCTGATGATGATCAGGTGTGTCTCTGATATTGATCAGGTGTGTCTGTGATATTGATCAGGTGTCTTTGTATATTGATCTGATATTGATCAGGTGTGTCTCTGATATTGATCACGTGTCTCTGATAGTGATCAGGATTTTCTCTGATATTGATCAGGTTTGTCTCTGATATTGGTCAGGTGTGTCTCTGATATTGATCAGGTGTCTTTGTATCTTGATCTGATATTGATCAGGTGTGTCTCTGATATTGATCACGTGTCTCTGATATTGATCAGGATTTTCTCTGATATTGATCAGGTGTGTCTCTGATATTGATCAGGTGTGTCATTTATATTGATCAGGTGTCTCTGATATTGATCAGGTGTGTCTGATATTGATCAGGTCACCCTGATATTGATCAGGTGTCTCTGTTATTGATCAGGTGTGTCTGATATTGATCAGGTGTGTCTCTGATATTGATAAGGTGTGTCTGTGATATTAACCAGGTGAATCTGATCTTGTTAATGTGACTCTATTATTGATCAGGTGTGTCTCTGGTATTGATTGGGTGTCTCTGATATTGATCAGGTGTGTCTAATATTGTTCAGATGTGTCTCTGATATTGATCAGGTGTTCCTGATATTGATCAGGTGTGTCTCTGATATTGATCAGGTGAATCTGATATTGATCATGTGTGTCTCGCATATTGATCATGTGTTTCTCTGATATTGATCAGGTGCGTCTAATATTGATCTGGTGTCTCTGATATGGATCAGGTGTGTCTGATATTAATCAGGTGTCTCTGATATTGATCAGGTGTGTCTCTAATATTGATCTGGTGTCTCTGATATTGATCAGGTGTGTCTCTGATATTGATCAGGTATGTCTCTGATATTGATCAGGTATGTCTGATATTGCTCAGGTGTACCTGTAATATTGATCAAGTATGTTTGATTTTGCTCATGTGTGTCTCGGTTATTGATCAGGTGTGTCTGATATTGATCAGGTGTGTCTATAATATTGACCAGGTGTCTGTGATATTGATCTTGTGTGTATCTGATATTGATCATGTGTGTTTCTGATATTGATCAGGTGTGTTTCTGATATTGATCAGGTGTGTTTCTGATATTGATCAGGTGTGTCAGATATTGATGTGTTGTCCCTGGTATTGATCAGGTGTCTCTGATATTGATCAGGTGTGTCCAATATTGATCAGGTGTGTCCGATATTGATCAGGTGTGTCCGATATTGATCTGGTGTCTCTGATATTGAGCAGGTGTGTCTCTGATATTGATCAGGTATCTCTGATATTGATCAGGTGTGTCCGATATTGATCAGGTGTCTCTGATATTGATCACGTTTGTCTCTGATATTGATCAGATGTGTCTCTGATATGGAGCAGGTGTGTATGACATTGATCACATGTCTATGATATTGATCAGGTGCGTCTCTAATATTGAGCAGACATTTCACTGATATTGATCAGATGTGTCTAATATTGATCAGGTGTCTCTGATATTGATTAGGTGTTTCTCTGATATTGATCAGGTGTGTCTCTGATATGGATCAAGTGTGTCTGATATTGATGGGTGTCTCTGATATTGATCATGTGCGTCTCTAATATTGATCAGGTGTCTCTGATATTGATTAGGTGTTTCTCTGATATTGATCAGGTGTGTCTCTGATATTGATCAGGTGTGTCTGATATTGATGGGTGTCTCTGATATTGATCATGTGCGTCTCTAATATTTATCTGGTGTGTCTGATATTGATCAGGTGTATCATTTATATTGATCAGGTGGGTCGGATATTGATCAGGTGTGTCTCTGATGATGATCAGGTGTGTCTCTGATATTGATCAGGTGTCTCTGATATTGATCACGTGTCTCTGATATTGATCAGGATTTTCTCTGATATTGATCAGGTGTGTCTCTGATATTGATCAGGTGTGTCTGATATTGATCAGGTCACCCTGATATTGATCAGGTGTCTCTGTTATTGATCAGGTGTGTCTGATATTGATCAGGTGTGTCTCTGATATTGATAAGGTGTGTCTGTGATATTAACCAGGTGAATCTGATCTTGTTAATGTGACTCTATTATTGATCAGGTGTGTCTCTGGTATTGATTGGGTGTCTCTGATATTGATCAGGTGTGTCTGATATTGATAAGGTGATTCTAATAATGATCAGGTATCTCTGATATTGATAAGGTGATTCTAATAATGATCAGGTATCTCTGATATTGATCAGGTGTGTCAGATATTGATGTGTTGTCCTTGGTATTAATCAGGTGTCTCTGATATTGATCATGTGCGTCTCTAATATTGATCAGGTGTATCATTTATATTGATCAGCTGGGTCGGATATTGATCAGGTGTGTCTCTGATGATGATCAGGTGTGTCTCTGATATTGATCAGGTGTGTCTGGTAGTCATCAAGTGTCTCTGATATTGATCAGATGTATCTCTGATATTGATCAGGTGTGTCTGATATTGATCAGATGTCTCTGATATTGATCAGGTGTGTCTCTTATATTGATCAGGTGTCTCTGATATTGATCAGGTGTGTCTAATATTGATCAGATGTGTCTCTGATATTGATCAGGTGTCTCTGATATTGATCAGGTGTGTCTCAGTAATTGATCAGGTGTGTCTCTGATATGGATCAGATGTGTCTGATATTAATCAGGTGTCTCTGATATTGATCAGGTGCGTCTCTAATATTGATCTGGTGTCTCTGATATTGATCAGGTGTGTCTCTGATATTGATCAGGTGTGTCTCTGATATTGATCAGGTGTGTCTCTGATATTGATCATGTATGTCTGATATTGCTCAGGTATACCTGTAATATTGATCAAGTATGTTTGATATTGCTCATGTGTGTCTCGGTTATTGATCAGGTGTGTCTGATATTCATCAGGTGTGTCTATAATATTGACCAGGTGTGTCTCTGATATTGATCACGTGTCTCTGATATTGATCAGGATTTTCTCTGATATTGATCAGGTGTGTCTCTGATATTGATCAGGTGTGTCATTTATATTGATCAGCTGTCTCTGATATTGATCAGGTGTCTCTGATATTGATCAGGTCACCCTGATATTGATCAGGTGTCTCTGTTATTGATAAGGTGTGTCTGTGATATTAACCAGGTGAATTTGATCTTGTTAATGTGACTCTATTATTGATCAGGTGTGTCTCTGGTATTGATTGGTTGTCTCTGATATTGATCAGGTGTGTCTGATATTGATAAGGTGATTCTAATAATGATCAGGAATCTCTGATATTGATAAGGTGATTCTAATAATGATCAGGTATCTCTGATATTGATCAGGTGTGTCAGATATTGATGTATTATCCTTGGTATTAATCAGGTGTCTCTGATATTGATCATGTGCGTCTCTAATATTGATCAGGTGTGTCTGATATTGATCAGGTGTATCATTTATATTGATCAGCTGGGTCGGATATTGATCAGGTGTGTCTCTGATGATGATCAGGTGTGTCTCTGATATTGATCAGGTGTGTCTGGTAGTCATCAAGTGTCTCTGATATTGATCAGATGTATCTCTGATATTGATCAGGTGTGTCTGATATTGATCAGGTGTCTCTGATATTGATCAGGTGTGTCTCTTATATTGATCAGGTGTCTCTGATATTGATCAGGTGTGTCTAATATTGATCAGATGTGTCTCTGATATTGATCAGGTGTCTCTGATATTGATCAGGTGTGTCTCAGTAATTGATCAGGTGTGTCTCTGATATGGATCAGATGTGTCTGATATTAATCAGGTGCCTCTGATATTGATCAGGTGCGTCTCTAATATTGATCTGGTGTCTCTGACATTGATCAGGTGTGTCTCTGATATTGATCAGGTGTGTCTCTTATATTGATCAGGTGTCTCTGATATTGATCAGGTGTGTCTAATATTGATCAGATGTGTCTGATATTGATCAGATGTCTCTGATATTGATCAGGTGTGTCTCTTATATTGATCAGGTGTCTCTGATATTGATCAGGTGTGTCTAATATTGATCAGATGTGTCTCTGATATTGATCAGGTGTCTCTGATATTGATCAGGTGTGTCTCAGTAATTGATCAGGTGTGTCTCTGATATGGATCAGATGTGTCTGATATTAATCAGGTGTCTCTGATATTGATCAGGTGCGTCTCTAATATTGATCTGGTGTCTCTGATATTGATCAGGTGTGTCTCTGATATTGATCAGGTGTATCTCTGATATTGATCAAGTATGTCTGATATTGCTCAGGTATACCTGTAATATTGATCAAGTATGTTTGATATTGCTCATGTGTGTCTCGGTTATTGATCAGGTGTGTCTGATATTCATCAGGTGTGTCTATAATATTGACCAGGTGTGTCTCTGATATTGATCAGGTGTCTTTGTATCTTGATCTGATATTGATCAGGTGTGTCTCTGATATTGATCACGTGTCTCTGATATTGATCAGGATTTTCTCTGATATTGATCAGGTGTGTCTCTGATATTGATCAGGTGTGTCATTTATATTGATCAGCTGTCTCTGATATTGATCAGGTGTCTCTGATATTGATCAGGTCACCCTGATATTGATCAGGTGTCTCTGTTATTGATAAGGTGTGTCTGTGATATTAACCAGGTGAATTTGATCTTGTTAATGTGACTCTATTATTGATCAGGTGTGTCTCTGGTATTGATTGGGTGTCTCTGATATTGATCAAGTGTGTCTGATATTGATAAGGTGATTCTAATAATGATCAGGTATCTCTGATATTGATAAGGTGATTCTAATAATGATCAGGTATCTCTGATATTGATCAGGTGTGTCAGATATTGATGTGCTGTCCTTGGTATTAATCAGGTGTCTCTGATATTGATCATGTGCATCTCTAATATTGATCAGGTGTGTCTGATATTGATCAGGTGTATCATTTATATTGATCAGCTGGGTCGGATATTGATCAGGTGTGTCTCTGATGATGATCAGGTGTGTCTCTGATATTGATCAGGTGTGTCTGGTAGTCATCAAGTGTCTCTGATATTGATCAGATGTATCTCTGATATTGATCAGGTGTGTCTGATATTGATCAGGTGTCTCTGATATTGATCAGGTGTGTCTCTTATATTGATCAGGTGTCTCTGATATTGATCAGGTGTGTCTAATATTGATCAGATGTGTCTCTGATATTGATCAGGTGTCTCTGATATTGATCAGGTGTGTCTCAGTAATTGATCAGGTGTGTCTCTGATATGGATCAGATGTGTCTGATATTAATCAGGTGCCTCTGATATTGATCAGGTGCGTCTCTAATATTGATCTGGTGTCTCTGATATTGATCAGGTGTGTCTCTGATATTGATCAGGTGTGTCTCTGATATTGATCAAGTATGTCTGATATTGCTCAGGTATACCTGTAATATTGATCAAGTATGTTTGATATTGCTCATGTGTGTCTCGGTTATTGATCAGGTGTGTCTGATATTGATCAGGTGTGTCTATAATATTGACCAGGTGTCTGTGATATTGATCATGTGTGTATCTGATATTGATCATGTGTGTTTCTGATATTGATCAGGTGTGTATCTGATATTGATCATGTGTGTTTCTGATATTGATCAGGTGTGTTTCTGATATTGATCAGGTGTGTCAGATATTGATGTGTTGTCCTTGGTATTAATCAGGTGTCTCTGATATTGATCAGGTGTGTCCAATATTGATCAGGTGTGTCCGATATTGATCTGGTGTCTCTGATATTGAGCAGGTGTGTCCCATATTGATCTGGTGTCTCTGATATTGATCAGATGTGTCTCTGATATTGATCAGGTGTCTCTGATATTGATCAGGTGTGTCTCAGTAATTGATCAGGTGTGTCTCTGATATGGATCAGATGTGTCTGATATTAATCAGGTGTCTCTGATATTGATCAGGTGCGTCTCTAATATTGATCTGGTGTCTCTGATATTGATCAGGTGTGTCTCTGATATTGATCAGGTGTGTCTCTGATATTGATCAGGTATGTCTGATATTGCTCAGGTATACCTGTAATATTGATCAGGTGTCTCTGATATTGATCAGGTGTGTCCAATATTGATCAGGTGTGTCCGATATTGATCAGGTGTGTCCGCTATTGATCTGGTGTCTCTGATATTGATCACGTTTGTCTCTGATATTGATCAGATGTGTGTCTGATATGGAGCAGGTGTGTATGACATTGATCACATGTCTATGATATTGATCAGGTGCGTCTCTAATGTTGAGCAGACATTTCACTGATATTGATCAGATGCTTATAATATTGATCAGGTGTCTCAGATATTGATTAGGTGTTTCTCTGATATTGATCAAATGTGTCTGATATTGATGGGTGTCTCTGATATTGATCATGTGCGTCTCTAATATTGATCAGGTGTGTCTGATATTGATCAGGTGTATCATTTATATTGATCAGGTGGGTCGGATATTGATCAGGTGTGTCTCTGATGATGATCAGGTGTGTCTCTGATATTGATCAGGTGTGTCTGTGATATTGATCAGGTGTCTTTGTATATTGATCTGATATTGATCAGGTGTGTCTCTGATATTGATCACGTGTCTCTGATAGTGATCAAGATTTTCTCTGATATTGATCAGGTTTGTCTCTGATATTGGTCAGGTGTGTCTCTGATATTGATCAGGTGTCTTTGTATCTTGATCTGATATTGATCAGGTGTGTCTCTGATATTGATCACGTGTCTCTGATATTGATCAGGATTTTCTCTGATATTGATCAGGTGTGTCTCTGATATTGATCAGGTGTGTCATTTATATTGATCAGGTGTCTCTGATATTGATCAGGTGTGTCTGATATTGATCAGGTCACCCTGATATTGATCAGGTGTCTCTGTTATTGATCAGGTGTGTCTGATATTGATCAGGTGTGTCTCTGATATTGATAAGGTGTGTCTGTGATATTAACCAGGTGAATCTGATCTTGTTAATGTGACTCTATTATTGATCAGGTGTGTCTCTGGTATTGATTGGGTGTCTCTGATATTGATCAGGTGTGTCTAATATTGTTCAGATGTGTCTCTGATATTGATCAGGTGTTCCTGATATTGATCAGGTGTGTCTCTGATATTGATCAGGTGAATCTGATATTGATCATGTGTGTCTCGCATATTGATCATGTGTTTCTCTGATATTGATCAGGTGCGTCTAATATTGATCTGGTGTCTCTGATATGGATCAGGTGTGTCTGATATTAATCAGGTGTCTCTGATATTGATCAGGTGTGTCTCTAATATTGATCTGGTGTCTCTGATATTGATCAGGTGTGTCTCTGATATTGATCAGGTATGTCTCTGATATTGATCAGGTATGTCTGATATTGCTCAGGTGTACCTGTAATATTGATCAAGTATGTTTGATTTTGCTCATGTGTGTCTCGGTTATTGATCAGGTGTGTCTGATATTGATCAGGTGTGTCTATAATATTGACCAGGTATCTGTGATATTGATCTTGTGTGTATCTGATATTGATCATGTGTGTTTCTGATATTGATCAGGTGTGTTTCTGATATTGATCAGGTGTGTTTCTGATATTGATCAGGTGTGTCAGATATTGATGTGTTGTCCCTGGTATTGATCAGGTGTCTCTGATATTGATCAGGTGTGTCCAATATTGATCAGGTGTGTCCGATATTGATCAGGTGTGTCCGATATTGATCTGGTGTCTCTGATATTGAGCAGGTGTGTCTCTGATATTGATCAGGTATCTCTGATATTGATCAGGTGTGTCCGATATTGATCAGGTGTCTCTGATATTGATCACGTTTGTCTCTGATATTGATCAGATGTGTCTCTGATATGGAGCAGGTGTGTATGACATTGATCACATGTCTATGATATTGATCAGGTGCGTCTCTAATATTGAGCAGACATTTCACTGATATTGATCAGATGTGTCTAATATTGATCAGGTGTCTCTGATATTGATTAGGTGTTTCTCTGATATTGATCAGGTGTGTCTCTGATATGGATCAAGTGTGTCTGATATTGATGGGTGTCTCTGATATTGATCATGTGCGTCTCTAATATTGATCAGGTGTCTCTGATATTGATTAGGTGTTTCTCTGATATTGATCAGGTGTGTCTCTGATATTGATCAGGTGTGTCTGATATTGATGGGTGTCTCTGATATTGATCATGTGCGTCTCTAATATTTATCTGGTGTGTCTGATATTGATCAGGTGTATCATTTATATTGATCAGGTGGGTCGGATATTGATCAGGTGTGTCTCTGATGATGATCAGGTGTGTCTCTGATATTGATCAGGTGTCTCTGATATTGATCACGTGTCTCTGATATTGATCAGGATTTTCTCTGATATTGATCAGGTGTGTCTCTGATATTGATCAGGTGTGTCTGATATTGATCAGGTCACCCTGATATTGATCAGGTGTCTCTGTTATTGATCAGGTGTGTCTGATATTGATCAGGTGTGTCTCTGATATTGATAAGGTGTGTCTGTGATATTAACCAGGTGAATCTGATCTTGTTAATGTGACTCTATTATTGATCAGGTGTGTCTCTGGTATTGATTGGGTGTCTCTGATATTGATCAGGTGTGTCTGATATTGATAAGGTGATTCTAATAATGATCAGGTATCTCTGATATTGATAAGGTGATTCTAATAATGATCAGGTATCTCTGATATTGATCAGGTGTGTCAGATATTGATGTGTTGTCCTTGGTATTAATCAGGTGTCTCTGATATTGATCATGTGCGTCTCTAATATTGATCAGGTGTATCATTTATATTGATCAGCTGGGTCGGATATTGATCAGGTGTGTCTCTGATGATGATCAGGTGTGTCTCTGATATTGATCAGGTGTGTCTGGTAGTCATCAAGTGTCTCTGATATTGATCAGATGTATCTCTGATATTGATCAGGTGTGTCTGATATTGATCAGATGTCTCTGATATTGATCAGGTGTCTCTGATATTGATCAGGTGTGTCTCAGTAATTGATCAGGTGTGTCTCTGATATGGATCAGATGTGTCTGATATTAATCAGGTGTCTCTGATATTGATCAGGTGCGTCTCTAATATTGATCTGGTGTCTCTGATATTGATCAGGTGTGTCTCTGATATTGATCAGGTGTGTCTCTGATATTGATCAGGTGTGTCTCTGATATTGATCATGTATGTCTGATATTGCTCAGGTATACCTGTAATATTGATCAAGTATGTTTGATATTGCTCATGTGTGTCTCGGTTATTGATCAGGTGTGTCTGATATTCATCAGGTGTGTCTATAATATTGACCAGGTGTGTCTCTGATATTGATCAGGTGTCTTTGTATCTTGATCTGATATTGATCAGGTGTGTCTCTGATATTGATCACGTGTCTCTGATATTGATCAGGATTTTCTCTGATATTGATCAGGTGTGTCTCTGATATTGATCAGGTGTGTCATTTATATTGATCAGCTGTCTCTGATATTGATCAGGTGTCTCTGATATTGATCAGGTCACCCTGATATTGATCAGGTGTCTCTGTTATTGATAAGGTGTGTCTGTGATATTAACCAGGTGAATTTGATCTTGTTAATGTGACTCTATTATTGATCAGGTGTGTCTCTGGTATTGATTGGGTGTCTCTGATATTGATCAGGTGTGTCTGATATTGATAAGGTGATTCTAATAATGATCAGGTATCTCTGATATTGATAAGGTGATTCTAATAATGATCAGGTATCTCTGATATTGATCAGGTGTGTCAGATATTGATGTATTATCCTTGGTATTAATCAGGTGTCTCTGATATTGATCATGTGCGTCTCTAATATTGATCAGGTGTGTCTGATATTGATCAGGTGTATCATTTATATTGATCAGCTGGGTCGGATATTGATCAGGTGTGTCTCTGATGATGATCAGGTGTGTCTCTGATATTGATCAGGTGTGTCTGGTAGTCATCAAGTGTCTCTGATATTGATCAGATGTATCTCTGATATTGATCAGGTGTGTCTGATATTGATCAGGTGTCTCTGATATTGATCAGGTGTGTCTCTTATATTGATCAGGTGTCTCTGATATTGATCAGGTGTGTCTAATATTGATCAGATGTGTCTCTGATATTGATCAGGTGTCTCTGATATTGATCAGGTGTGTCTCAGTAATTGATCAGGTGTGTCTCTGATATGGATCAGATGTGTCTGATATTAATCAGGTGCCTCTGATATTGATCAGGTGCGTCTCTAATATTGATCTGGTGTCTCTGATATTGATCAGGTGTGTCTCTGATATTGATCAGGTGTGTCTCTTATATTGATCAGGTGTCTCTGATATTGATCAGGTGTGTCTAATATTGATCAGATGTGTCTGATATTGATCAGATGTCTCTGATATTGATCAGGTGTGTCTCTTATATTGATCAGGTGTCTCTGATATTGATCAGGTGTGTCTAATATTGATCAGATGTGTCTCTGATATTGATCAGGTGTCTCTGATATTGATCAGGTGTGTCTCAGTAATTGATCAGGTGTGTCTCTGATATGGATCAGATGTGTCTGATATTAATCAGGTGTCTCTGATATTGATCAGGTGCGTCTCTAATATTGATCTGGTGTCTCTGATATTGATCAGGTGTGTCTCTGATATTGATCAGGTGTGTCTCTGATATTGATCAAGTATGTCTGATATTGCTCAGGTATACCTGTAATATTGATCAAGTATGTTTGATATTGCTCATGTGTGTCTCGGTTATTGATCAGGTGTGTCTGATATTCATCAGGTGTGTCTATAATATTGACCAGGTGTGTCTCTGATATTGATCAGGTGTCTTTGTATCTTGATCTGATATTGATCAGGTGTGTCTCTGATATTGATCACGTGTCTCTGATATTGATCAGGATTTTCTCTGATATTGATCAGGTGTGTCTCTGATATTGATCAGGTGTGTCATTTATATTGATCAGCTGTCTCTGATATTGATCAGGTGTCTCTGATATTGATCAGGTCACCCTGATATTGATCAGGTGTCTCTGTTATTGATAAGGTGTGTCTGTGATATTAACCAGGTGAATTTGATCTTGTTAATGTGACTCTATTATTGATCAGGTGTGTCTCTGGTATTGATTGGGTGTCTCTGATATTGATCAGGTGTGTCTGATATTGATAAGGTGATTCTAATAATGATCAGGTATCTCTGATATTGATAAGGTGATTCTAATAATGATCAGGTATCTCTGATATTGATCAGGTGTGTCAGATATTGATGTGCTGTCCTTGGTATTAATCAGGTGTCTCTGATATTGATCATGTGCGTCTCTAATATTGATCAGGTGTGTCTGATATTGATCAGGTGTATCATTTATATTGATCAGCTGGGTCGGATATTGATCAGGTGTGTTTCTGATGATGATCAGGTGTGTCTCTGATATTGATCAGGTGTGTCTGGTAGTCATCAAGTGTCTCTGATATTGATCAGATGTATCTCTGATATTGATCAGGTGTGTCTGATATTGATCAGGTGTCTCTGATATTGATCAGGTGTGTCTCTTATATTGGTCAGGTGTCTCTGATATTGATCAGGTGTGTCTAATATTGATCAGATGTGTCTCTGATATTGATCAGGTGTCTCTGATATTGATCAGGTGTGTCTCAGTAATTGATCAGGTGTGTCTCTGATATGGATCAGATGTGTCTGATATTAATCAGGTGCCTCTGATATTGATCAGGTGCGTCTCTAATATTGATCTGGTGTCTCTGATATTGATCAGGTGTGTCTCTGATATTGATCAGGTGTGTCTCTGATATTGATCAAGTATGTCTGATATTGCTCAGGTATACCTGTAATATTGATCAAGTATGTTTGATATTGCTCATGTGTGTCTCGGTTATTGATCAGGTGTGTCTGATATTGATCAGGTGTGTCTATAATATTGACCAGGTGTCTGTGATATTGATCATGTGTGTATCTGATATTGATCATGTGTGTTTCTGATATTGATCAGGTGTGTTTCTGATATTGATCAGGTGTGTTTCTGATATTGATCAGGTGTGTCAGATATTGATGTGTTGTCCTTGGTATTAATCAGGTGTCTCTGATATTGATCAGGTGTGTCCAATATTGATCAGGTGTGTCCGATATTGATCTGGTGTCTCTGATATTGAGCAGGTGTGTCCCATATTGATCTGGTGTCTCTGATATTGATCAGATGTGTCTCTGATATTGATCAGGTGTCTCTGATATTGATCAGGTGTGTCTCAGTAATTGATCAGGTGTGTCTCTAATATGGATCAGATGTGTCTGATATTAATCAGGTGTCTCTGATATTGATCAGGTGCGTCTCTAATATTGATCTGGTGTCTCTGATATTGATCAGGTGTGTCTCTGATATTGATCAGGTGTGTCTCTGATATTGATCAAGTATGTCTGATATTGCTCAGGTATACCTGTAATATTGATCAAGTATGTTTGATATTGCTCATGTGTGTCTCGGTTATTGATCAGGTGTGTCAGATATTGATGTGTTGTCCCTGGTATTGATCAGGTGTCTCTGATATTGATCAGGTGTGCCCAATATTGATCAGGTGTGTCCGATATTGATCAGGTGTGTCCGATATTGATCTGGTGTCTCTGATATTGAGCAGGTGTGTCTCTGATATTGATCAGGTATCTCTGATATTGATCAGGTGTGTCCGATATTGATGGGTGTCTATGATATTGATCATGTGCGTCTCTAATATTGATCAGGTATGTCTGATATTGATCAGGTGTGTCTGATATTGATCAGGTGTGTCTCTTATATTGATCAGGTGTCTCTGATATTGATCAGGTGTGTCTGATATTCATCAGATGTGTCTGTGATATTGATCAGGTGTCTTTGTATATTGATCTGATATTGATCAGGTGTGTCTCTGATATTGATCACGTGTCTCTGATAGTGATCAGGATTTTCTCTGATATTGATCAGGTTTGTCTCTGATATTGCTCAGGTGTGTCTCTGATATTGATCAGGTGTCTTTGTATCTTTATCTGATATTGATCAGGTGTGTCTCTGATATTGATCACGTGTCTCTGATATTGATCAGGATTTTCTCTGATATTGATCAGGTGTGTCTCTGATATTGATCAGGTGTGTCAGTTATATTGATCAGCTGTCTCTGATATTGATCAGGTGTGTCTGATATTGATCAGGTCACCCTGATATTGATCAGGTGTCTCTGTTATTGATCAGGTGTGTCTGATATTGATCAGGTGTATCTCTGATATTGATAAGGTGTGCCTGTGATATTAACCAGGTGAATTTGATCTTGTTAATGTGACTCTATTATTGATCAGGTGTGTCTCTGGTATTGATTGGGTGTCTCTGATATTGATCAGGTGTGTCTGATATTGATAAGGTGATTCTAATAATGATCAGGTATCTCTGATATTGATAAGGTGATTCTAATAATGATCAGGTATCTCTTATATTGATCAGGTGTGTCAGATATTGATGTGCTGTCCTTGGTATTAATCAGGTGTCTCTGATATTGATCATGTGCGTCTCTAATATTGATCAGGTGTGTCTGATATTGATCAGGTGTATCATTTATATTGATCAGCTGGGTCGGATATTGATCAGGTGTGTCTCTGATGATGATCAGGTGTGTCTCTGATATTGATCAGGTGTGTCTGGTAGTCATCAAGTGTCTCTGATATTGATCAGATGTATCTCTGATATTGATCAGGTGTGTCTGATATTGATCAGGTGTCTCTGATATTGATCAGGTGTCTCTGATATTGATCAGGTGTGTCTAATATTGATCAGATGTGTCTCTGATATTGATCAGGTGTTCCTGATATTGATCAGGTGTGTCTAATATTGATCTGGTGTCTCTGATATGGATCAGGTGTGTCTGATATTAATCAGGTGTCTCTGATATTGACCAGGTGTGTCTCTAATATTGATCTGGTGTCTCTGATATTGATCAAGTGTGTCTCTGATATTGATCAGGTATGTCTCTGATATTGATCAGGTATGTCTGATATTGCTCAGGTGTACCTGTAATATTGCTCAAGTATGTTTGATATTGCTCATGTGTGTCTCGGTTATTGATCAGGTGTGTCTGATATTGATCAGGTGTGTCTATACTATTGACCAGGTGTCTGTGATATTGATCATGTGTGTATCTGATATTGATTATGTGTGTTTCTGATATTGATCAGGTGTGTATCTGATATTGATCATGTGTGTTTCTGATATTGATCAGGTGTGTTTCTGATATTGATCAGGTGTGTCAGATATTGATGTGTTGTCCTTGGTATTAATCAGGTGTCTCTGATATTGATCAGGTGTGTCCAATATTGATCAGGTGTGTCCGATATTGATCAGGTGTCTCTGATATTGATCACGTTTGTCTCTGATATTGATCAGATGTGTCTCTGATATGGAGCAGGTGTGTATGACATTGATCACATGTCTATGATATTGATCAGGTGCGTCTCTAATATTGAGCAGACATTTCACTGATATTGATCAGATGTGTCTAATATTGATCAGGTGTCTCTGATATTGATTAGGTGTTCCTCTGATATTGATCAGGTGTGTCTCTGATATGGATCAAGTGTGTCTGATATTGATGGGTGTCTCTGATATTGATCATGTGCGTCTCTAATATTGAACTGGTGTGTCTGATATTGGTCAGGTGTATCATTTATATTGATCAGGTGTGTCTCTTATATTGATCAGGTGTCTCTGATATTGATCACGTGTCTCTGATATTGACCAGGATTTTCTCTGATATTGATCAGGTGTGTCTGATATTCATCAGGTGTGTCTCTGATATTGATCAGGTGTCTTTGTATCTTGATCTGATATTGATCAGGTGTGTCTAATATTGATCAGATGTGTCTCTGATATTGATCAGGTGTCTCTGATATTGATCAGGTGTGTCTCAGTAATTGATCAGGTGTGTCTCTGATATGGATCAGATGTGTCTGATATTAATCAGGTGTCTCTGATATTGATCAGGTGCGTCTCTAATATTGATCTGATGTCTCTGATATTGATCAGGTGTGTCTCTGATATTGATCAGGTGTGTCTCTTATATTGATCAGGTGTCTCTGATATTGATCAGGATTTTCTCTGATATTGATCAGGTGTGTCTCTGATATTGATCAGGTGTGTCATTTATATTGATCAGGTGTCTCTGATATTGATCAGGTGTGTCTGATATTGATCAGGTCACCCTGATATTGATCAGGTGTCTCTGTTATTGATCAGGTGTGTCTGATATTGATCAGGTGTGTCTCTGATATTGATAAGGTGTGTCTGTGATATTAACCAGGTGAATCTGATCTTGTTAATGTGACTCTATTATTGATCAGGTGTGTCTCTGGTATTGATTGGGTGTCTCTGATATTGATCAGATGTGTCTGATATTGATAAGGTGATTCTAATAATGATCAGGTATCTCTGATATTGATAAGGTGATTCTAATAATGATCAGGTATCTCTGATATTGATCAGGTGTGTCAGATATTGATGTGTTGTCCTTGGTATTAATCAGGTGTCTCTGATATTGATCATGTGCGTCTCTAATATTGATCAGGTGTATCATTTATATTGATCAGCTGGGTCGGATATTGATCAGGTGTGTCTCTGATGATGATCAGGTGTGTCTCTGATATTGATCAGGTGTGTCTGATATTGATCAGATGTCTCTGATATTGATCAGGTGTGTCTCTTATATTGATCAGGTGTCTCTGATATTGATCAGGTGTGTCTAATATTGATCAGATGTGTCTCTGATATTGATCAGGTGTCTCTGATATTGATCAGGTGTGTCTCAGTAATTGATCAGGTGTGTCTCTGATATGGATCAGATGTGTCTGATATTAATCAGGTGTCTCTGATATTGATCAGGTGCGTCTCTAATATTGATCTGGTGTCTCTGATATTGATCAGGTGTGTCTCTGATATTGATCAGGTGTGTCTCTTATATTGATCAGGTGTCTCTGATATTGCTCATGTGTGTCTCGGTTATTGATCAGGTGTGTCTGATATTCATCAGGTGTGTCTATAATATTGACCAGGTGTGTCTCTGATATTGATCAGGTGTCTTTGTATCTTGATCTGATATTGATCAGGTGTGTCTCTGATATTGATCACGCGTCTCTGATATTGATCAGGATTTTCTCTGATATTGATCAGGTGTGTCTCTGATATTGATCAGGTGTGTCATTTATATTGATCAGCTGTCTCTGATATTGATCAGGTGTCTCTGATATTGATCAGGTCACCCTGATATTGATCAGGTGTCTCTGTTATTGATAAGGTGTGTCTGTGATATTAACCAGGTGAATTTGATCTTGTTAATGTGACTCTATTATTGATCAGGTGTGTCTCTGGTATTGATTAGGTGTCTCTGAAATTGATCAGGTGTGTCTGATATTGATAAGGTGATTCTAATAATGATCAGGTATCTCTGATATTGATAAGGTGATTCTAATAATGATCAGGTATCTCTGATATTGATCAGGTGTGTCAGATATTGATGTATTATCCTTGGTATTAATCAGGTGTCTCTGATATTGATCATGTGCGTCTCTAATATTGATCAGGTGTGTCTGATATTGATCAGGTGTATCATTTATATTGATCAGCTGGGTCGGATATTGATCAGGTGTGTCTCTGATGATGATCAGGTGTGTCTGATATTGATCAGGTGTGTCTCTGATATTGATAAGGTGTGTCTGTGATATTAACCAGGTGAATCTGATCTTGTTAATGTGACTCTATTATTGATCAGGTGTGTCTCTGGTATTGATTGGGTGTCTCTGATATTGATCAGATGTGTCTGATATTGATAAGGTGATTCTAATAATGATCAGGTATCTCTGATATTGATAAGGTGATTCTAATAATGATCAGGTATCTCTGATATTGATCAGGTGTGTCAGATATTGATGTGTTGTCCTTGGTATTAATCAGGTGTCTCTGATATTGATCATGTGCGTCTCTAATATTGATCAGGTGTATCATTTATATTGATCAGCTGGGTCGGATATTGATCAGGTGTGTCTCTGATGATGATCAGGTGTGTCTCTGATATTGATCAGGTGTGTCTGATATTGATCAGATGTCTCTGATATTGATCAGGTGTGTCTCTTATATTGATCAGGTGTCTCTGATATTGATCAGGTGTGTCTAATATTGATCAGATGTGTCTCTGATATTGATCAGGTGTCTCTGATATTGATCAGGTGTGTCTCAGTAATTGATCAGGTGTGTCTCTGATATGGATCAGATGTGTCTGATATTAATCAGGTGTCTCTGATATTGATCAGGTGCGTCTCTAATATTGATCTGGTGTCTCTGATATTGATCAGGTGTGTCTCTGATATTGATCAGGTGTGTCTCTTGTATTGATCAGGTGTCTCTGATATTGCTCATGTGTGTCTCGGTTATTGATCAGGTGTGTCTGATATTCATCAGGTGTGTCTATAATATTGACCAGGTGTGTCTCTGATATTGATCAGGTGTCTTTGTATCTTGATCTGATATTGATCAGGTGTGTCTCTGATATTGATCACGCGTCTCTGATATTGATCAGGATTTTCTCTGATATTGATCAGGTGTGTCTCTGATATTGATCAGGTGTGTCATTTATATTGATCAGCTGTCTCTGATATTGATCAGGTGTCTCTGATATTGATCAGGTCACCCTGATATTGATCAGGTGTCTCTGTTATTGATAAGGTGTGTCTGTGATATTAACCAGGTGAATTTGATCTTGTTAATGTGACTCTATTATTGATCAGGTGTGTCTCTGGTATTGATTAGGTGTCTCTGAAATTGATCAGGTGTGTCTGATATTGATAAGGTGATTCTAATAATGATCAGGTATCTCTGATATTGATAAGGTGATTCTAATAATGATCAGGTATCTCTGATATTGATCAGGTGTGTCAGATATTGATGTATTATCCTTGGTATTAATCAGGTGTCTCTGATATTGATCATGTGCGTCTCTAATATTGATCAGGTGTGTCTGATATTGATCAGGTGTATCATTTATATTGATCAGCTGGGTCGGATATTGATCAGGTGTGTCTCTGATGATGATCAGGTGTGTCTCTGATATTGATCAGGTGTGTCTGGTAGTCATCAAGTGTCTCTGATATTGATCAGATGTATCTCTGATATTGATCAGGTGTGTCTGATATTGATCAGGTGTCTCTGATATTGATCAGGTGTGTCTCTTATATTGATCAGGTGTCTCTGATATTGATCAGGTGTGTCTAATATTGATCAGATGTGTCTCTGATATTGATCAGGTGTCTCTGATATTGATCAGGTGTGTCTCAGTAATTGATCAGGTGTGTCTCTGATATGGATCAGATGTGTCTGATATTAATCAGGTGCCTCTGATATTGATCAGGTGCATCTCTAATATTGATCTGGTGTCTCTGATATTGATCAGGTGTGTCTCTGATATTGATCAGGTGTGTCTCTTATATTGATCAGGTGTCTCTGATATTGATCAGGTGTGTCTAATATTGATCAGATGTGTCTCTGATATTGATCAGGTGTCTCTGATATTGATCAGGTGTGTCTCAGTAATTGATCAGGTGTGTCTCTGATATGGATCAGATGTGTCTGATATTAATCAGGTGTCTCTAATATTGATCAGGTGCGTCTCTAATATTGATCTGGTGTCTCTGATATTGATCAGGTGTGTCTCTGATATTGATCAGGTGTGTCTCTGATATTGATCAGGTGTGTCTCTGATATTGATCAAGTATGTCTGATATTGCTCAGGTATACCTGTAATATTGATCAAGTATGTTTGATATTGCTCATGTGTGTCTCGGTTATTGATCAGGTGTGTCTGATATTGATCAGGTGTGTCTATAATATTGACCAGGTGTCTGTGATATTGATCATGTGTGTATCTGATATTGATCAGGTGTGTTTCTGATATTGATCAGGTGTGTCAGATATTGATGTGTTGTCCCTGGTATTGATCAGGTGTCTCTGATATTGATCAGGTGTGTCCAATATTGATCAGGTGTGTCCGATATTGATCAGGTGTGTCCGATATTGATCTGGTGTCTCTGATATTGAGCAGGTATCTCTGATGTTGATCAGGTATCTCTGATATTGATCAGGTGTGTCCGATATTGATCAGGTGTCTCTGATATTGATCACGTTTGTCTCTGATATTGATCAGATGTGTGTCTGATATGGAGCAGGTGTGTATGATATTGATCAGGTGTCTCTGATATTGATCAGGTGTGTCTCTTGTATTGATCAGGTGTCTCTGATATTGATCAGGTGTGTCTGATATTCATCAGGTGTGTCTGTGATATTGATCAGGTGTCTTTGTATATTGATCTGATATTGATCAGGTGTGTCTCTGATATTGATCACGTGTCTCTGATAGTGATCAGGATTTTCTCTGATATTGATCAGGTTTGTCTCTGATATTGATCAGGTGTGTCTCTGATATTGATCAGGTGTGTCATTTATATTGATCAGGTATCTCTGATATTGATCAGGTGTGTCTGATATTGATCAGGTCACCCTGATATTGATCAGTTGTCTCCGTTATTGATCAGGTGTGTCTGATATTGATCAGCTCTGCCTGATATTGATCAGGTGTGTCTGTGATATTAACCAGGTGAATCTGATCTTGTTAAGGTGACTCTGATATTGATCAGGTGTCTCTGATATTGATCGGGTGTGTCTCTGATATTGATCAGGTGTGTCTGATATTTATAAGGTGATTCTAATAATGATCAGGTATCTCTGATATTGATCAGGTGTCTCTGATATTAAACAGCTTAGTCTGTGAAATTGAACAGGTGTGTCTCTGATATTGATCAGGTGCCTCTGATATTGATCAGGTGTGTCTCTGATATAGATCACGTGTTCCTGATATTGATCAGGTGTGTCTCTGATATTGATAAGGTGAATCTGATATTGATCATGTGTGTCTCGCATATTGATCATGTGTTTCTCTGATATTGATCAGGTGTGTCTAATATTGATCAGATGTGTCTCTGATATTGATCAGGTGTCTCTGATATCGATCAGGTGTGTCTCAGTAATTGATCAGGTGTGTCTCTGATATGGATCAGGTGTGTCTGATATTAATCAGGTGTCTCTGATATTGATCAGGTGCGTCTCTAATATTGATCTGGTGTCTTGATATTGATCAGGTGTGTCTCTGATATTGATCAGGTGTGTCTCTGATATTGATCAGGTATGTCTCTGATATTGATCAGGTATGTCTGATATTGATCAGGTGTACCTGTAATATTGATCAAGTATGTTTGATATTGCTCATGTGTGTCTCGGTTATTGATCAGGTGTGTCTATAATATTGACCAGGTGTCTGTGATATTGATCATGTGTGTATCTGATATTGATCAGGTGTGTTTCTGATATTGATCAGATGTGTATCTGATATTGATCATGTGTGTTTCTGATATTGAGCAGGTGTGTCTCTGATATTGATCAGGTATCTCTGATATTGATCAGGTGTGTCCGATATTGATCAGGTGTCTCTGATATTGATCACGTTTGTCTCTGATATTGATCAGATGTGTCTCTGATATGGAGCAGGTGTGTATGACATTGATCACATGTCTATGATATTGATCAGGTGCGTCTCTAATATTGAGCAGACATTTCACTGATATTGATCAGATGTGTCTAATATTGATCAGGTGTCTCTGATATTGATTAGGTGTTCCTCTGATATTGATCAGGTGTGTCTCTGATATGGATCAAGTGTGTCTGATATTGATGGGTGTCTCTGATATTGATCATGTGCGTCTCTAATATTGAACTGGTGTGTCTGATATTGGTCAGGTGTATCATTTATATTGATCAGGTGTGTCTCTTATATTGATCAGGTGTCTCTGATATTGATCACGTGTCTCTGATATTGACCAGGATTTTCTCTGATATTGATCAGGTGTGTCTGATATTCATCAGGTGTGTCTCTGATATTGATCAGGTGTCTTTGTATCTTGATCTGATATTGATCAGGTGTGTCTAATATTGATCAGATGTGTCTCTGATATTGATCAGGTGTCTCTGATATTGATCAGGTGTGTCTCAGTAATTGATCAGGTGTGTCTCTGATATGGATCAGATGTGTCTGATATTAATCAGGTGTCTCTGATATTGATCAGGTGCGTCTCTAATATTGATCTGGTGTCTCTGATATTGATCAGGTGTGTCTCTGATATTGATCAGGTGTGTCTCTTATATTGATCAGGTGTCTCTGATATTGATCAGGATTTTCTCTGATATTGATCAGGTGTGTCTCTGATATTGATCAGGTGTGTCATTTATATTGATCAGGTGTCTCTGATATTGATCAGGTGTGTCTGATATTGATCAGGTCACCCTGATATTGATCAGGTGTCTCTGTTATTGATCAGGTGTGTCTGATATTGATCAGGTGTGTCTCTGATATTGATAAGGTGTGTCTGTGATATTAACCAGGTGAATCTGATCTTGTTAATGTGACTCTATTATTGATCAGGTGTGTCTCTGGTATTGATTGGGTGTCTCTGATATTGATCAGATGTGTCTGATATTGATAAGGTGATTCTAATAATGATCAGGTATCTCTGATATTGATAAGGTGATTCTAATAATGATCAGGTATCTCTGATATTGATCAGGTGTGTCAGATATTGATGTGTTGTCCTTGGTATTAATCAGGTGTCTCTGATATTGATCATGTGCGTCTCTAATATTGATCAGGTGTATCATTTATATTGATCAGCTGGGTCGGATATTGATCAGGTGTGTCTCTGATGATGATCAGGTGTGTCTCTGATATTGATCAGGTGTGTCTGGTAGTCATCAAGTGTCTCTGATATTGATCAGATGTATCTCTGATATTGATCAGGTGTGTCTGATATTGATCAGATGTCTCTGATATTGATCAGGTGTGTCTCTTATATTGATCAGGTGTCTCTGATATTGATCAGGTGTGTCTAATATTGATCAGATGTGTCTCTGATATTGATCAGGTGTCTCTGATATTGATCAGGTGTGTCTCAGTAATTGATCAGGTGTGTCTCTGATATGGATCAGATGTGTCTGATATTAATCAGGTGTCTCTGATATTGATCAGGTGCGTCTCTAATATTGATCTGGTGTCTCTGATATTGATCAGGTGTGTCTCTGATATTGATCAGGTGTGTCTCTTATATTGATCAGGTGTCTCTGATATTGCTCATGTGTGTCTCGGTTATTGATCAGGTGTGTCTGATATTCATCAGGTGTGTCTATAATATTGACCAGGTGTGTCTCTGATATTGATCAGGTGTCTTTGTATCTTGATCTGATATTGATCAGGTGTGTCTCTGATATTGATCACGCGTCTCTGATATTGATCAGGATTTTCTCTGATATTGATCAGGTGTGTCTCTGATATTGATCAGGTGTGTCATTTATATTGATCAGCTGTCTCTGATATTGATCAGGTGTCTCTGATATTGATCAGGTCACCCTGATATTGATCAGGTGTCTCTGTTATTGATAAGGTGTGTCTGTGATATTAACCAGGTGAATTTGATCTTGTTAATGTGACTCTATTATTGATCAGGTGTGTCTCTGGTATTGATTAGGTGTCTCTGAAATTGATCAGGTGTGTCTGATATTGATAAGGTGATTCTAATAATGATCAGGTATCTCTGATATTGATAAGGTGATTCTAATAATGATCAGGTATCTCTGATATTGATCAGGTGTGTCAGATATTGATGTATTATCCTTGGTATTAATCAGGTGTCTCTGATATTGATCATGTGCGTCTCTAATATTGATCAGGTGTGTCTGATATTGATCAGGTGTATCATTTATATTGATCAGCTGGGTCGGATATTGATCAGGTGTGTCTCTGATGATGATCAGGTGTGTCTCTGATATTGATCAGGTGTGTCTGGTAGTCATCAAGTGTCTCTGATATTGATCAGATGTATCTCTGATATTGATCAGGTGTGTCTGATATTGATCAGGTGTCTCTGATATTGATCAGGTGTGTCTCTTATATTGATCAGGTGTCTCTGATATTGATCAGGTGTGTCTAATATTGATCAGATGTGTCTCTGATATTGATCAGGTGTCTCTGATATTGATCAGGTGTGTCTCAGTAATTGATCAGGTGTGTCTCTGATATGGATCAGATGTGTCTGATATTAATCAGGTGCCTCTGATATTGATCAGGTGCATCTCTAATATTGATCTGGTGTCTCTGATATTGATCAGGTGTGTCTCTGATATTGATCAGGTGTGTCTCTTATATTGATCAGGTGTCTCTGATATTGATCAGGTGTGTCTAATATTGATCAGATGTGTCTCTGATATTGATCAGGTGTCTCTGATATTGATCAGGTGTGTCTCAGTAATTGATCAGGTGTGTCTCTGATATGGATCAGATGTGTCTGATATTAATCAGGTTTCTCTAATATTGATCAGGTGCGTCTCTAATATTGATCTGGTGTCTCTGATATTGATCAGGTGTGTCTCTGATATTGATCAGGTGTGTCTCTGATATTGATCAAGTATGTCTGATATTGCTCAGGTATACCTGTAATATTGATCAAGTATGTTTGATATTGCTCATGTGTGTCTCGGTTATTGATCAGGTGTGTCTGATATTGATCAGGTGTGTCTATAATATTGACCAGGTGTCTGTGATATTGATCATGTGTGTATCTGATATTGATCAGGTGTGTTTCTGATATTGATCAGGTGTGTCAGATATTGATGTGTTGTCCCTGGTATTGATCGGGTGTCTCTGATATTGATCAGGTGTGTCCAATATTGATCAGGTGTGTCCGATATTGATCAGGTGTGTCCGATATTGATCTGGTGTCTCTGATATTGAGCAGGTATCTCTGATGTTGATCAGGTATCTCTGATATTGATCAGGTGTGTCCGATATTGATCAGGTGTCTCTGATATTGATCACGTTTGTCTCTGATATTGATCAGATGTGTGTCTGATATGGAGCAGGTGTGTATGATATTGATCAGGTGTCTCTGATATTGATCAGGTGTGTCTCTTGTATTGATCAGGTGTCTCTGATATTGATCAGGTGTGTCTGATATTCATCAGGTGTGTCTGTGATATTGATCAGGTGTCTTTGTATATTGATCTGATATTGATCAGGTGTGTCTCTGATATTGATCACGTGTCTCTGATAGTGATCAGGATTTTCTCTGATATTGATCAGGTTTGTCTCTGATATTGATCAGGTGTGTCTCTGATATTGATCAGGTGTGTCATTTATATTGATCAGGTATCTCTGATATTGATCAGGTGTGTCTGATATTGATCAGGTCACCCTGATATTGATCAGTTGTCTCCGTTATTGATCAGGTGTGTCTGATATTGATCAGCTCTGCCTGATATTGATCAGGTGTGTCTGTGATATTAACCAGGTGAATCTGATCTTGTTAAGGTGACTCTGATATTGATCAGGTGTCTCTGATATTGATCGGGTGTGTCTCTGATATTGATCAGGTGTGTCTGATATTTATAAGGTGATTCTAATAATGATCAGGTATCTCTGATATTGATCAGGTGTCTCTGATATTAAACAGCTTTGTCTGTGAAATTGAACAGGTGTGTCTCTGATATTGATCAGGTGCCTCTGATATTGATCAGGTGTGTCTCTGATATAGATCACGTGTTCCTGATATTGATCAGGTGTGTCTCTGATATTGATAAGGTGAATCTGATATTGATCATGTGTGTCTCGCATATTGATCATGTGTTTCTCTGATATTGATCAGGTGTGTCTAATATTGATCAGATGTGTCTCTGATATTGATCAGGTGTCTCTGATATCGATCAGGTGTGTCTCAGTAATTGATCAGGTGTGTCTCTGATATGGATCAGGTGTGTCTGATATTAATCAGGTGTCTCTGATATTGATCAGGTGCGTCTCTAATATTGATCTGGTGTCTTGATATTGATCAGGTGTGTCTCTGATATTGATCAGGTGTGTCTCTGATATTGATCAGGTATGTCTCTGATATTGATCAGGTATGTCTGATATTGATCAGGTGTACCTGTAATATTGATCAAGTATGTTTGATATTGCTCATGTGTGTCTCGGTTATTGATCAGGTGTGTCTATAATATTGACCAGGTGTCTGTGATATTGATCATGTGTGTATCTGATATTGATCATGTGTGTTTCTGATATTGATCAGATGTGTATCTGATATTGATCATGTGTGTTTCTGATATTGATCAGGTGTGTTTCTGATATTGATCAGGTGTGTTTCTGATATTGATCAGGTGTGTCAGATATTGATGTGTTGTCCTTGGTATTAATCAGGTGTCTCTGATATTGATCAGGTGTGTCCAATATTGATCAGGTGTGTCCAATATTGATCAGGTGTGTCCGATATTGATCTGGTGTCTCTGATATTGAGCAGGTGTGTCTCTGATATTGATCAGGTATCTCTGATATTGATCAGGTGTGTCCGATATTGATCAGGTGTCTCTGATATTGATCACGTTTGTCTCTGATATTGATCAGATGTGTCTCTGATATGGAGCAGGTGTGTATGACATTGATCACATGTCTATGATATTGATCAGGTGCGTCTCTAATATTGAGCAGACATTTCACTGATATTGATCAGATGTGTCTAATATTGATCAGGTGTCTCTGATATTGATTAGGTGTTCCTCTGATATTGATCAGGTGTGTCTCTGATATGGATCAAGTGTGTCTGATATTGATGGGTGTCTCTGATATTGATCATGTGCGTCTCTAATATTGAACTGCTGTGTCTGATATTGGTCAGGTGTATCATTTATATTGATCAGGTGGGTCGGACATTGATCAAGTGTGTCTCTGATGATGATCAGGTGTGTCTCTGATATTGATCAGGTGTGTCTGGTAGTCATCAAGTGTCTCTGATATTGATCAGATGTGTCTCTGATATTGATCAGGTGTGTCTTATATTGATCAGGTGTCTCTGATATTGATCAGGTGTCTCTGATATTGATCACGTGTCTCTGATATTGATCATGTGTCTCTGATATTGATCAGGATTTTCTCTGATATTGATCAGGTGTGTCTCTGATATTGATCAGGTGTCTTTGTATATTGATCAGGTGAGTCTGATATTGATCAGGTGTGTCTCTGATATTGATCACGTGTCTCTGATATTGACCAGGATTTTCTCTGATATTGATCAGGTGTGTCTGATATTCATCAGGTGTGTCTCTGATATTGATCAGGTGTCTTTGTATCTTGATCTGATATTGATCAGGTGTGTCTCTGATATTGATCACGTGTCTCTGATATTGATCAGGATTTTCTCTGATATTGATCAGGTGTGTCTCTGATATTGATCAGGTGTGTCATTTATATTGATCAGGTGTCTCTGATATTGATCAGGTGTGTCTGATATTGATCAGGTCACCCTGATATTGATCAGGTGTCTCTGTTATTGATCAGGTGTGTCTGATATTGATCAGGTGTGTCTCTGATATTGATAAGGTGTGTTTCTGATATTGATCAGGTGTGTCAGATATTGATGTGTTGTCCTTGGTATTAATCAGGTGTCTCTGATATTGATCAGGTGTGTCCAATATTGATCAGGTGTGTCCAATATTGATCAGGTGTGTCTGATATTGATCAGGTCACCCTGATATTGATCAGGTGTCTGTTATTGATCAGGTGTGTCTGATATTGATCAGGTGTGTCTCTGATATTGATAAGGTGTGTCTGTGATATTAACCAGGTGAATCTGATCTTGTTAATGTGACTCTATTATTGATCAGGTGTGTCTCTGGTATTGATTGGGTGTCTCTGATATTGATCAGGTGTGTCTGATATTGATAAGGTGATTCTAATAATGATCAGGTATCTCTGATATTGATAAGGTGATTCTAATAATGATCAGGTATCTCTGATATTGATCAGGTGTGTCAGATATTGATGTGTTGTCCTTGGTATTAATCAGGTGTCTCTGATATTGATCATGTGCGTCTCTAATATTGATCAGGTGTGTCTGATATTCATCAGGTGTATCATTTATATTGATGAGCTGGGTCGGATATTGATCAGGTGTGTCTCTGATGATGATCAGGTGTGTCTCTGATATTGATCAGGTGTGTCTGGTAGTCATCAAGTGTCTCTGATATTGATCAGATGTATCTCTGATATTGATCAGGTGTGTCTGATATTGATCAGGTGTCTCTGATATTGATCAGGTGTCTCTGATATTGATCAGGTGTGTCTAATATTGATCAGATGTGTCTCTGATATTGATCAGGTGTCTCTGATATTGATCAGGTGTGTCTCAGTAATTGATCAGGTGTGTCTCTGATATGGATCAGATGTGTCTGATATTAATCAGGTGTCTCTGATATTGATCAGGTGCGTCTCTAATATTGATCTGGTGTCTCTGATATTGATCAGGTGTGTCTCTGATATTGATCAGGTGTGTCTCTGATATTGATCAAGTATGTCTGATATTGCTCAGGTATACCTGTAATATTGATCAAGTATGTTTGATATTGCTCATGTGTGTCTCGGTTATTGATCAGGTGTGTCTGATATTGATCAGGTGTGTCTATAATATTGACCATGTGTCTGTGATATTGATCATGTGTGTATCTGATATTGATCAGGTGTGTTTCTGATATTGATCAGGTGTGTCAGATATTGATGTGTTGTCCCTGGTATTGATCAGGTGTCTCTGATATTGATCAGGTGTGTCCGATATTGATCAGGTGTGTCCGATATTGATCAGGTGTGTCCGATATTGAGCAGGTATCTCTGATATTGATCAGGTATCTCTGATATTGATCAGGTGTCTCTGATATTGATCATGTTTGTCTCTGATATTGATCAGATGTGTGTCTGATATGGAGCAGGTGTGTATGACATTGATCACATGTCTATGATATTGATCAGGTGCGTCTCTAATGTTGAGCAGACATTTCACTGATATTGATCAGATGTGTCTAATATTGATCAGGTGTCTCTGATATTGATTAGGTGTTCCTCTGATATTGATCAGGTGTGTCTCTGATATGGATCAAGTGTGTCTGATATTGATGGGTGTCTGATATTGATCATGTGCGTCTCTAATATTGATCAGGTATGTCTGATATTGATCAGGTGTGTCTGATATTGATCAGGTGTCTCTGATATTGATCAGGTGTGTCTCTTATATTGATCAGGTGTCTCTGATATTGATCAGGTGTGTCTGATATTCATCAGGTGTGTCTGTGATATTGATCAGGTGTCTTTGTATATTGATCTGATATTGATCAGGTGTGTCTCTGATATTGATCACGTGTCTCTGATATTGACCAGGATTTTCTCTGATATTGATCAGGTGTGTCTAATATTGATCAGATGTGTCTCTGATATTGATCAGGTGTCTCGGATATTGATCAGGTGTGTCTCAGTAATTGATCAGGTGTGTCTCTGAAATGGATCAGATGTGTCTGATATTAATCAGGTGTCTCTGATATTGATCAGGTGCGTCTCTAATATTGATCTGGTGTCTCTGATATTGATCAGGTGTGTCTCTGATATTGATCAGGTGTGTCTCTGATATTGATCAAGTATGTCTGATATTGCTCAGGTATACCTGTAATATTGATCAAGTATGTTTGATATTGCTCATGTGTGTCTTGGTTATTGATCAGGTGTGTCTGATATTGATCAGGTGTGTCTATAATATTGACCAGGTGTCTGTGATATTGATCATGTGTGTATCTGATATTGATCAGGTGTGTTTCTGATATTGATCAAGTGTGTCAGATATTGATGTGTTGTCCCTGGTATTGATCAGGTGTCTCTGATATTGATCAGGTGTGTCCGATATTGATCAGGTGTGTCCGATATTGATCAGGTGTGTCCGATATTGAGCAGGTGTGTCTCTGATATTGATCAGGTATCTCTGATATTGATCAGGTATCTCTGATATTGATCAGGTGTCTCTGATATTGATCATGTTTGTCTCTGATATTGATCAGATGTGTGTCTGATATGGAGCAGGTGTGTATGACATTGATCACATGTCTATGATATTGATCAGGTGCGTCTCTAATGTTGAGCAGACATTTCACTGATATTGATCAGATGTGTCTAATATTGATCAGGTGTCTCTGATATTGATTAGGTGTTTCTCTGATATTGATCAGGTGTGTCTCTGATAGTGACCAGGTGTGTCTGATATTGACCACGTGTGTCTCTGATATTGATCAGATGACACTGATATTGATCAGGTGTCTCTGATATTGATCAGGTGTCTCTGTTTGATCAGGTGTGTATCTGATACTGATCAGGTGAGTCTGATATTGATCAGGTGTGTCTAATATTGATCAGATGTGTCTCTGATATTGATCAGGTGTCTCTGATATTGATCAGGTGTGTCTCAGTAATAGATCAGGTGTGTCTCTGTTATGGATCAGATGTGTCTGATATTAATCAGGTGTCTCTGATATTGATCAGGTGCGTCTCTAATATTGATCTGGTGTCTCTGATATTGATCAGGTGTGTCTCTGATATTGATCAGGTGTGTCTCTGATATTGATCAAGTATGTCTGATATTGCTCAGGTATACCTGTAATATTGATCAAGTATGTTTGATATTGCTCATGTGTGTCTCGGTTATTGATCAGGTGTGTCTGATATTGATCAGGTGTGTCTATAATATTGACCAGGTGTCTGTGATATTGATCATGTGTGTATCTGATATTGATCAGGTGTGTCTCTGATATTGATAAGGTGTGTCTGTGATATTAACCAGGTGAATCTGATCTTGTTAATGTGACTCTATTATTGATCAGGTGTGTCTCTGGTATTGATTGGGTGTCTCTGATATTGATCAGGTGTGTCTGATATTGATAAGGTGATTCTAATAATGATCAGGTATCTCTGATATTGATAAGGTGATTCTAATAATGATCAGGTATCTCTGATATTGATCAGGTGTGTCAGATATTGATGTGTTGTCCTTGGTATTAATCAGGTGTCTCTGATATTGATCATGTGCGTCTCTAATATTGATCAGGTGTGTCTGATATTCATCAGGTGTATCATTTATATTGATCAGCTTGGTCGGATATTGATCAGGTGTGTCTCTGATGATGATCAGGTGTGTCTCTGATATTGATCAGGTGTGTCTGGTAGTCATCAAGTGTCTCTGATATTGATCAGATGTATCTCTGATATTGATCAGGTGTGTCTGATATTGATCAGGTGTCTCTGATATTGATCAGGTGTCTCTGATATTGATCAGGTGTGTCTAATATTGATCAGATGTGTCTCTGATATTGATCAGGTGTCTCTGATATTGATCAGGTGTGTCTCAGTAATTGATCAGGTGTGTCTCTGATATGGATCAGATGTGTCTGATATTAATCAGGTGTCTCTGATATTGATCAGGTGCGTCTCTAATATTGATCTGGTGTCTCTGATATTGATCAGGTGTGTCTCTGATATTGATCAGGTGTGTCTCTGATATTGATCAAGTATGTCTGATATTGCTCAGGTATACCTGTAATATTGATCAAGTATGTTTGATATTGCTCATGTGTGTCTCGGTTATTGATCAGGTGTGTCTGATATTGATCAGGTGTGTCTATAATATTGACCAGGTGTCTGTGATATTGATCATGTGTGTATCTGATATTGATCAGGTGTGTTTCTGATATTGATCAGGTGTGTCAGATATTGATGTGTTGTCCCTGGTATTGATCAGGTGTCTCTGATATTGATCAGGTGTGTCCGATATTGATCAGGTGTGTCCGATATTGATCAGGTGTGTCCGATATTGAGCAGGTGTGTCTCTGATATTGATCAGGTATCTCTGATATTGATCAGGTATCTCTGATATTGATCAGGTGTCTCTGATATTGATCATGTTTGTCTCTGATATTGTTCAGATGTGTGTCTGATATGGAGCAGGTGTGTATGACATTGATCACATATCTATGATATTGATCAGGTGCGTCTCTAATGTTGAGCAGACATTTCACTGATATTGATCAGATGTGTCTAATATTGATCAGGTGTCTCTGATATTGATTAGGTGTTTCTCTGATATTGATCAGGTGTGTCTCTGATATGGATCAAGTGTGTCTGATATTGATGGGTGTCTGATATTGATCATGTGCGTCTCTAATATTGATCAGGTATGTCTGATATTGATCAGGTGTGTCTGATATTGATCAGGTGTCTCTGATATTGATCAGGTGTGTCTCTTATATTGATCAGGTGTCTCTGATATTGATCAGGTGTGTCTGATATTCATCAGGTGTGTCTGTGATATTGATCAGGTGTCTTTGTATATTGATCTGATATTGATCAGGTGTGTCTCTGATATTGATCACGTGTCTCTGATATTGACCAGGATTTTCTCTGATATTGATCAGGTGTGTCTGATATTCATCAGGTGTGTCTCTGATATTGATCAGGTGTCTTTGTATCTTGATCTGATATTGATCAGGTGTGTCTCTGATATTGATCACGTATCTCTGATATTGATCAGGATTTCTCTGATATTGATCAGGTGTGTCATTTATATTGATCAGGTGTCTCTGATATTGATCAGGTGTGTCTGATATTGATCAGGTCACCCTGATATTGATCAGGTGTCTCTGTTATTGATCAGGTGTGTCTGATATTGATCAGGTGTGTCTCTGATATTGATAAGGTGTGTCTGTGATATTAACCAGGTGAATCTGATCTTGTTAATGTGACTCTATTATTGATCAGGTGTGTCTCTGGTATTGATTGGGTGTCTCTGATATTGATCAGGTGTGTCTGATATTGATAAGGTGATTCTAATAATGATCAGGTATCTCTGATATTGATAAGGTGATTCTAATAATGATCAGGTAACTCTGATATTGATCAGGTGTGTCAGATATTGATGTGTTGTCCTTGGTATTAATCAGGTGTCTCTGATATTGATCATGTGCGTCTCTAATATTGATCAGGTGTGTCTGATATTGATCAGGTGTTTCATTTATATTGATCAGCTGGGTCGGATATTGATCTGGTGTGTCTCTGATGATGATCAGGTGTGTCTCTGATATTGATCAGCTGTGTCTAATATTGATCAGATGTGTCTCTGATATTGATCAGGTGTCTCTGATATTGATCAGGTGTGTCTCAGTAATTGATCAGGTGTGTCTCTGATATGGATCAGATGTGTCTGATATTAATCAGGTGTCTCTGATATTGATCAGGTGCGTCTCTAATATTGATCTGGTGTCTCTGATATTGATCAGGTGTGTCTCTGATATTGATCAGGTGTGTCTCTGATATTGATCAAGTATGTCTGATATTGCTCAGGTATACCTGTAATATTGATCAAGTATGTTTGATATTGCTCATGTGTGTCTCGGTTATTGATCAGGTGTGTCTGATATTGATCAGGTGTGTCTATAATATTGACCAGGTGTCTGTGATATTGATCATGTGTGTATCTGATATTGATCAGGTGTGTTTCTGATATTGATCAGGTGTGTCAGATATTGATGTGTTGTCCCTGGTATTGATCAGGTGTCTCTGATATTGATCAGGTGTGTCTCTGATATTGATCAGGTGTGTCTCTGATATTGATCAAGTATGTCTGATATTGCTCAGGTATACCTGTAATATTGATCAAGTATGTTTGATATTGCTCATGTGTGTCTCGGTTATTGATCAGGTGTGTCTGATATTGATCAGGTGTGTCTGATATTGATCAGGTGTCTCTGATATTGATCAGGTGTGTCTCTTATATTGATCAGGTGTCTCTGATATTGATCAGGTGTGTCTGTGATATTGATCAGGTGTCTTTGTATATTGATCTGATATTGATCAGGTGTGTCTCTGATATTGATCACGTGTCTCTGATAGTGATCAGGATTTTCTCTGATATTGATCAGGTGTGTCTGATATTGATCAGGTGTGTCTCTGATATTGATAAGGTGTGTCTGTGATATTAACCAGGTGAATCTGATCTTGTTAATGTGACTCTATTATTGATCAGGTGTGTCTCTGGTATTGATTGGGTGTCTCTGATATTGATCAGGTGTGTCTGATATTGATAAGGTGATTCTAATAATGATCAGGTATCTCTGATATTGATAAGGTGATTCTAATAATGATCAGGTAACTCTGATATTGATCAGGTGTGTCAGATATTGATGTGTTGTCCTTGGTATTAATCAGGTGTCTCTGATATTGATCATGTGCGTCTCTAATATTGATCAGGTGTGTCTGATATTGATCAGGTGTTTCATTTATATTGATCAGCTGGGTCGGATATTGATCTGGTGTGTCTCTGATGATGATCAGGTGTGTCTCTGATATTGATCAGGTGTGTCTAATATTGATCAGATGTGTCTCTGATATTGATCAGGTGTCTCTGATATTGATCAGGTGTGTCTCAGTAATTGATCAGGTGTGTCTCTGATATGGATCAGATGTGTCTGATATTAATCAGGTGTCTCTGATATTGATCAGGTGCATCTCTAATATTGATCTGGTGTCTCTGATATTGATCAGGTGTGTCTCTGATATTGATCAGGTGTGTCTCTGATATTGATCAAGTATGTCTGATATTGCTCAGGTATACCTGTAATATTGATCAAGTATGTTTGATATTGCTCATGTGTGTCTCGGTTATTGATCAGGTGTGTCTGATATTGATCAGGTGTGTCTATAATATTGACCAGGTGTCTGTGATATTGATCATGTGTGTATCTGATATTGATCAGGTGTGTTTCTGATATTGATCAGGTGTGTCAGATATTGATGTGTTGTCCCTGGTATTGATCAGGTGTCTCTGATATTGATCAGGTGTGTCTCTGATATTGATCAGGTGTGTCTCTGATATTGATCAAGTATGTCTGATATTGCTCAGGTATACCTGTAATATTGATCAAGTATGTTTGATATTGCTCATGTGTGTCTCGGTTATTGATCAGGTGTGTCTGATATTGATCAGGTGTGTCTGATATTGATCAGGTGTCTCTGATATTGATCAGGTGTGTCTCTTATATTGATCAGGTGCCTCTGATATTGATCAGGTGTGTCTGTGATATTGATCAGGTGTCTTTGTATATTGATCTGATATTGATCAGGTGTGTCTCTGATATTGATCACGTGTCTCTGATAGTGATCAGGATTTTCTCTGATATTGATCAGGTGTGTCTCTGATATTGATCAGGTGTGTCATTTTTATTGATCAGGTATCTCTGATATTGATCAGGTGTGTCTGATATTGATCAGGTCACCCTGATATTGATCAGTTGTCTCTGTTATTGATCAGGTGTGTCTGATATTGATCAGCTCTGCCTGATATTGATCAGGTGTGTCTGTGATATTAACCAGGTGAATCTGATCTTGTTAATGTGACTCTGATATTGATCAGGTGTCTCTGATATTGATCAGGTGTGTCTCTGATATTGATCAGGTGTGTCTGATATTTATAAGGTGATTCTAATAATGATCAGGTATCTCTGATATTGATCAGGTGTCTCTGATATTAAACAGCTTTGTCTGTGAAATTGAACAGGTGTGTCTCTGATATTGATCAGGTGCCTCTGATATTGATCAAGTGTGTCTCTGATATAGATCACGTGTTCCTGATATTGATCAGGTGTGTCTCTGATATTGATCAGGTGTCTCTGATATTGATCAGGTGTCTCTGTTTGATCAGGTGTGTCGCTGATATTGATCAGGTGTGTATCTGATACTGATCAGGTGAGTCTGATATTGATCAGGTGAATCTGATATTGATCATGTGTGTCTCGCATATTGATCATGTGTTTCTCTGATATTGATCAGGTGTGTCTAATATTGATCAGATGTGTCTCTGACATTGATCAGGTGTCTCTGATATCAATCAGGTGTGTCTCAGTAATTGATCAGGTGTGTCTCTGATATGGATCAGGTGTGTCTGATATTAATCAGGTGTCTCTGATATTGATCAGGTGCGTCTCTAATATTGATCTGGTGTCTCTGATATTGATCTGGTGTCTCTGATATTGATCAGGTGTGTCTCCGATAATGATCAGGTATGTCTCTGATATTGATCAGGTATGTCTGATATTGCTCAGGTGTACCTGTAATATTGATCAAGTATGTTTGATATTGCTCATGTGTGTCTCGGTTATTGATCAGGTGTGTCTGATATTGATCAGGTGTGTCTATAATATTGACCATGTGTCTGTGATATTGATCATGTGTTTCTGATATTGATCAGGTGTGTATCTGTTATTGATCATGTGTGTTTCTGATATTGATCAGGTGTGTTTCTGATATTGATCAGGTGTGTTTCTGATATTGATCAGGTGTGTCAGATATTGATGTGTTGTCCTTGGTATTAATCAGATGTCTCTGATATTGATCAGGTGTGTCCAATATTGATCAGGTGTGTCAAATATTGATCAGGTGTGTCCGATATTGATCTGGTGTCTCTGATATTGATCACGTTTGTCTCTGATATTGATCAGATGTGTCTCTGATATGGAGCAGGTGTGTATGACATTGATCACATGTCTATGATATTGATCAGGTGCGTCTAATATTGAGCAGACATTTCACTGTTATTGATCAGATGTGTCTAATATTGATCAGGTGTCTCTGATATTGATTAGGTGTTCCTCTGATATTGATCAGGTGTGTCTCTGATATGGATCAAGTGTGTCTGATATTGATGGGTGTATCTGATATTGATCATGTGCGTCTCTAATATTGAACTGGTGTGTCTGATATTGGTCAGGTGTATCATTTATATTGATCAGATGGGTCGGACATTGATCGTGTGTCTCTGATGATGATCAGGTGTGTCTCTGATATTGATCAGGTGTGTCTGGTAGTCATCAAGTGTCTCTGATATTGATCAGATGTGTCTCTGATATTGATCAGGTGTGTCTTATATTGATCAGGTGTCTCTGATATTGATCAGGTGTCTCTGATATTGATCACGTGTCTCTGATATTGATCATGTGTCTCTGATATTGATCAGGATTTTCTCTGATATTGATCAGGTGTGTCTCTGATATTGATCAGGTGTCTTTGTATATTGATCAGGTGAGTCTGATATTGATCAGGTGTGTCTCTGATATTGATCACGTGTCTCTGATATTGACCAGGATTTTCTCTGATATTGATCAGGTGTGTCTGATATTCATCAGGTGTGTCTCTGATATTGATCAGATGTCTTTGTGTCTTGATCTGATATTGATCAGGTGTGTCTCTGATATTGATCACGTGTCTCTGATATTGATCAGGATTTTCTCTGATATTGATCAGGTGTGTCTCTGATATTGATCAGGTGTGTCTGATATTGATCAGGTGTCTCTGATATTGATCAGGTGTGTCTCTTATATTGATCAGGTGTCTCTGATATTGATCAGGTGTGTCTGTGATATTGATCAGGTGTCTTTGTATATTGATCTGATATTGATCAGGTGTGTCTCTGATATTGATCACGTGTCTCTGATAGTGATCAGGATTTTCTCTGATATTGATCAGGTTTGTCTCTGATATTGATCAGGTGTGTCTCTGATATTGATCAGGTGTGTCATTTATATTGATCAGTTATCTCTGATATTGATCAGGTGTGTCTGATATTGATCAGGTCACCCTGATATTGATCAGTTGTCTCCGTTATTGATCAGGTGTGTCTGATATTGATCAGCTCTGCCTGATATTGATCAGGTGTGTCTGTGATATTAACCAGGTGAATCTGATCTTGTTAAGGTGACTCTGATATTGATCAGGTGTCTCTGATATTGATCAGGTGTGTCTCTGATATTGATCAGGTGTGTCTGATATTTATAAGGTGATTCTAATAATGATCAGGTATCTCTGATATTGATCAGGTGTCTCTGATATTAAACAGCTTTGTCTGTGAAATTGAACAGGTGTGTCTCTGATATTGATCAGGTGCCTCTGATATTGATCAAGTGTGTCTCTGATATAGATCACGTGTTCCTGATATTGATCAGGTGTGTCTCTGATATTGATCAGGTGTCTCTGATATTGATCAGGTGTCTCTGTTTGATCAGGTGTGTCGCTGATATTGATCAGGTGTGTATCTGATACTGATCAGGTGAGTCTGATATTGATCAGGTGAATCTGATATTGATCATGTGTGTCTCGCATATTGATCATGTGTTTCTCTGATATTGATCAGGTGTGTCTAATATTGATCAGATGTGTCTCTGACATTGATCAGGTGTCTCTGATATCAATCAGGTGTGTCTCAGTAATTGATCAGGTGTGTCTCTGATATGGATCAGGTGTGTCTGATATTGATCAGGTGTCTCTGATATTGATCAGGTGTGTCTCTTATATTGATCAGGTGTCTCTGATATTCATCAGGTGTGTCTGTGATATTGATCAGGTGTCTTTGTATATTGATCTGATATTGATCAGGTGTGTCTCTGATATTGATCACGTGTCTCTGATAGTGATCAGGATTTTCTCTGATATTGATCAGGTTTGTCTCTGATATTGATCAGGTGTGTCATTTATATTGATCAGTTATCTCTGATATTGATCAGGTGTGTCTGATATTGATCAGGTCACCCTGATATTGATCAGTTGTCTCCGTTATTGATCAGGTGTGTCTGATATTGATCAGCTCTGCCTGATATTGATCAGGTGTGTCTGTGATATTAACCAGGTGAATCTGATCTTGTTAAGGTGACTCTGATATTGATCAGGTGTGTCTCTGATATTGATCAGGTGTGTCTGATATTTATAAGGTGATTCTAATAATGATCAGGTATCTCTGATATTGATCAGGTGTCTCTGATATTAAACAGCTTTGTCTGTGAAATTGAACAGGTGTGTCTCTGATATTGATCAGGTGTGTCTCTGATATAGATCACGTGTTCCTGATATTGATCAGGTGTGTCTCTGATATTGATCAGGTGTCTCTGATATTGATCAGGTGTCTCTGATATTGATCAGGTGTGTATCTGATACTGATCAGGTGAGTCTGATATTGATCAGGTGAATCTGATATTGATCATGTGTGTCTCGCATATTGATCATGTGTTTCTCTGATATTGATCAGGTGTGTCTAATATTGATCAGATGTGTCTCTGATATTGATCAGGTGTCTCTGATATCGATCAGGTGTGTCTCAGTAATTGATCAGGTGTGTCTCTGATATGGATCAGGTGTGTCTGATATTAATCAGGTGTCTCTGATATTGATCAGGTATGTCTCTGATATTGATCAGGTATGTCTGATATTGCTCAGGTGTACCTGTAATATTGATCAAGTATGTTTGATATTGCTCATGTGTGTCTCGGTTATTGATCAGGTGTGTCTGATATTGATCAGGTGTGTCTATAATATTGACCAGGTGTCTGTGATATTGATCATGTGTGTATCTGATATTGATCATGTGTGTTTCTGATATTGATCAGGTGTGTATCTGATATTGATCATGTGTGTTTCTGATATTGATCAGGTGTGTTTCTGATATTGATCAGGTGTGTTTCTGATATTGATCAGGTGTGTCAGATATTGATGTGTTGTCCTTGGTATTAATCAGGTGTCTCTGATATTGATCATGTGCATCTCTAATATTGATCAGGTGTGTCTGATATTGATCAGGTGTATCATTTATATTGATCAGCTGGGTCGGATATTGATCAGGTGTGTCTCTGATGATGATCAGGTGTGTCTCTGATATTGATCAGGTGTGTCTGGTAGTCATCAAGTGTCTCTGATAATGATCAGATGTATCTCTGATATTGATCAGGTGTGTCTGATATTGATCAGGTGTCTCTTATATTGATCAGGTGTGTCTCTTATATTGATCAGGTGTGTCTAATATTGATCAGATGTGTCTCTGATATTGATCAGGTGTGTCTCTAATATTGATCTGGTGTCTCTGATATTGATCAGGTGTGTCTCTGATATTGATCAGGTGTGTCTGATATTGATCAGGTCACCCTGATATTGATCAGTTGTCTCCGTTATTGATCAGGTGTGTCTGATATTGATCAGCTCTGCCTGATATTGATCAGGTGTGTCTGTGATATTAACCAGGTGAATCTGATCTTGTTAAGGTGACTCTGATATTGATCAGGTGTGTCTCTGATATTGATCAGGTGTGTCTGATATTTATAAGGTGATTCTAATAATGATCAGGTATCTCTGATATTGATCAGGTGTCTCTGATATTAAACAGCTTTGTCTGTGAAATTGAACAGGTGTGTCTCTGATATTGATCAGGTGTGTCTCTGATATAGATCACGTGTTCCTGATATTGATCAGGTGTGTCTCTGATATTGATCAGGTGTCTCTGATATTGATCAGGTGTCTCTGATATTGATCAGGTGTGTATCTGATACTGATCAGGTGAGTCTGATATTGATCAGGTGAATCTGATATTGATCATGTGTGTCTCGCATATTGATCATGTGTTTCTCTGATATTGATCAGGTGTGTCTAATATTGATCAGATGTGTCTCTGATATTGATCAGGTGTCTCTGATATCGATCAGGTGTGTCTCAGTAATTGATCAGGTGTGTCTCTGATATGGATCAGGTGTGTCTGATATTAATCAGGTGTCTCTGATATTGATCAGGTATGTCTCTGATATTGATCAGGTATGTCTGATATTGCTCAGGTGTACCTGTAATATTGATCAAGTATGTTTGATATTGCTCATGTGTGTCTCGGTTATTGATCAGGTGTGTCTGATATTGATCAGGTGTGTCTATAATATTGACCAGGTGTCTGTGATATTGATCATGTGTGTATCTGATATTGATCATGTGTGTTTCTGATATTGATCAGGTGTGTATCTGATATTGATCATGTGTGTTTCTGATATTGATCAGGTGTGTTTCTGATATTGATCAGGTGTGTTTCTGATATTGATCAGGTGTGTCAGATATTGATGTGTTGTCCTTGGTATTAATCAGGTGTCTCTGATATTGATCATGTGCATCTCTAATATTGATCAGGTGTGTCTGATATTGATCAGGTGTATCATTTATATTGATCAGCTGGGTCGGATATTGATCAGGTGTGTCTCTGATGATGATCAGGTGTGTCTCTGATATTGATCAGGTGTGTCTGGTAGTCATCAAGTGTCTCTGATAATGATCAGATGTATCTCTGATATTGATCAGGTGTGTCTGATATTGATCAGGTGTCTCTTATATTGATCAGGTGTGTCTCTTATATTGATCAGGTGTGTCTAATATTGATCAGATGTGTCTCTGATATTGATCAGGTGTGTCTCTAATATTGATCTGGTGTCTCTGATATTGATCAGGTGTGTCTCTGATATTGATCAGGTGTGTCTGATATTGATCAGGTCACCCTGATATTGATCAGTTGTCTCCGTTATTGATCAGGTGTGTCTGATATTGATCAGCTCTGCCTGATATTGATCAGGTGTGTCTGTGATATTAACCAGGTGAATCTGATCTTGTTAAGGTGACTCTGATATTGATCAGGTGTGTCTCTGATATTGATCAGGTGTGTCTGATATTTATAAGGTGATTCTAATAATGATCAGGTATCTCTGATATTGATCAGGTGTCTCTGATATTAAACAGCTTTGTCTGTGAAATTGAACAGGTGTGTCTCTGATATTGATCAGGTGTGTCTCTGATATAGATCACGTGTTCCTGATATTGATCAGGTGTGTCTCTGATATTGATCAGGTGTCTCTGATATTGATCAGGTGTCTCTGATATTGATCAGGTGTGTCGCTGATATTGATCAGGTGTGTATCCGATACTGATCAGGTGAGTCTGATATTGATCAGGTGAATCTGATATTGATCATGTGTGTCTCGCATATTGATCATGTGTTTCTCTGATATTGATCAGGTGTGTCTAATATTGATCAGATGTGTCTCTGATATTGATCAGGTGTCTCTGATATCGATCAGGTGTGTCTCAGTAATTGATCAGGTGTGTCTCTGATATGGATCAGGTGTGTCTGATATTAATCAGGTGTCTCTGATATTGATCAGGTATGTCTCTGATATTGATCAGGTATGTCTGATATTGCTCAGGTGTACCTGTAATATTGATCAAGTATGTTTGATATTGCTCATGTGTGTCTCGGTTATTGATCAGGTGTGTCTGATATTGATCAGGTGTGTCTATAATATTGACCAGGTGTCTGTGATATTGATCATGTGTGTATCTGATATTGATCATGTGTGTTTCTGATATTGATCAGGTGTGTATCTGATATTGATCATGTGTGTTTCTGATATTGATCAGGTGTGTTTCTGATATTGATCCGGTGTGTTTCTGATATTGATCAGGTGTGTCCAATATTGATCAGGTGTGTCCAATATTGATCAGGTGTGTCCGATATTGATCTGGTGTCTCTGATATTGAGCAGGTGTGTCTCTGATATTGATCAGGTATCTCTGATATTGATCAGGTGTGTCCGATATTGATCAGGTGTCTCTGATATTGATCACGTTTGTCTCTGATATTGATCAGATGTGTCTCTGATATGGAGCAGGTGTGTATGACATTGATCACATGTCTATGATATTGATCAGGTGCGTCTCTAATATTGAGCAGACATTTCACTGATATTGATCAGATGTGTCTAATATTGATCAGGTGTCTCTGATATTGATTAGGTGTTCCTCTGATATTGATCAGGTGTGTCTCTGATATGGATCAAGTGTGTCTGATATTGATGGGTGTCTCTGATATTGATCATGTGCGTCTCTAATATTGAACTGGTGTGTCTGATATTGGTCAGGTGTATCATTTATATTGATCAGGTGGGTCGGATATTGATCAAGTGTGTCTCTGATGATGATCAGGTGTGTCTCTGATATTGATCAGGTGTGTCTGGTAGTCATCAAGTGTCTCTGATATTGATCAGATGTGTCTCTGATATTGATCAGGTGTGTCTTATATTGATCAGGTGTCTCTGATATTGATCACGTGTCTCTGATATTGATCACGTGTCTCTGATATTGATCACGTGTCTCTGATATTGATCAGGATTTTCTCTGATATTGATCAGGTGTGTCTGATATTCATCAGGTGTGTCTCTGATATTGATCAGGTGTCTTTGTATCTTGATCTGATATTGATCAGGTGTGTCTCTGATATTGATCACGTGTCTCTGATATTGATCAGGATTTTCTCTGATATTGATCAGGTGTGTCTCTGATATTGATCAGGTGTGTCATTTATATTGATCAGGTGTCTCTGATATTGATCAGGTGTGTCTGATATTGATCAGGTCACCCTGATATTGATCAGGTGTCTCTGTTATTGATCAGGTGTGTCTGATATTGATCAGGTGTGTCTCTGATATTGATAAGGTGTGTCTGTGATATTAACCAGGTGAATCTGATCTTGTTAATGTGACTCTATTATTGATCAGGTGTGTCTCTGGTATTGATTGGGTGTCTCTGATATTGATCAGGTGTCTCTGATATCGATCATGTGTGTCTCAGTAATTGATCAGGTGTGCCTCTGATATGGATCAGGTGTGTCTGATATTAATCAGGTGTCTCTGGTATTGATCAGGTGCGTCTCTAATATAGATCAGGTGTGTCTCTGATATTGATCAGGTGTGTCTCTGATATTGATCAGGTATGTCTCTGATATTGATCAGGTATGTCTGATATTGCTCAGGTGTACCTGTAATATTGATCAAGTATGTTTGATATTGCTCATGTGTGTCTCGGTTATTGATCAGGTGTGTCTGATATTGATCAGGTGTGTCTATAATATTGACCAGGTGTCTGTGATATTGATCATGTGTGTATCTGATATTGATCATGTGTATTTCTGATATTGATCAGGTGTGTATCTGATATTGATCATGTGTGTTTCTGATATTGATCAGGTGTGTTTCTGATATTGATCAGGTGTGTCAGATATTGATGTGTTGTCCTTGGTATTAATCAGGTGTCTCTGATATTGATCATGTGCGTCTCTAATATTGATCAGGTGTGTCTGATATTGATCAGGTGTATCATTTATATTGATGAGCTGGGTCGGATATTGATCAGGTGTGTCTCTGATGATGATCAGGTGTGTCTCTGATATTGATCAGGTGTGTCTGGTAGTCATCAAGTGTCTCTGATAATGATCAGATGTATCTCTGATATTGATCAGGTGTGTCTGATATTGATCAGGTGTCTCTGATATTGATCAGGTGTGTCTCTTATATTGATCAGGTGTGTCTCTTATGTTGATCAGGTGTGTCTAATATTGATCAGATGTGTCTCTGATATTGATCAGGTGTCTCTGATATTGATCAGGTGTGTTTCTAATATTGATCTGGTGTCTCTGATATTGATCAGGTGTGTCTCTGATATTGATCAGGTGTGTCTCTGATATTGATCAAGTATGTCTGATATTGCTCAGGTATACCTGTAATATTGATCAAGTATGTTTGATATTGCTCATGTGTGTCTCGGTTATTGATCAGGTGTGTCTGATATTGATCAGGTGTGTCTATAATATTGACCAGGTGTCTGTGATATTGATCATGTGTGTATCTGATATTGATCAGGTGTGTTTCTGATATTGATCAGGAGTGTCAGATATTGATGTGTTGTCCCTGGTATTGATCAGGTGTGTCCAATATTGATCAGGTGTGTCCGATATTGATCAGGTGTGTCCGATATTGATCAGGTGTCTCTGATATTGAGCAGGTGTGTCTCTGATATTGATCAGGTATCTCTGATATTGATCAGGTATCTCTGATAGTGTTCAGGTGTGTCCGATATTGATCAGGTGTCTCTGATATTGATCACGTTTGTCTCTCATATTGATCAGATGTGTGTCTGATATGGAGCAGGTGTGTATGACATTGATCACATGTCTATGATATTGATCAGGTGCGTCTCTAATGTTGAGCAGACATTTCACTGATATTGATCAGATGTGTCTCTGATATAGATCAAGTGTGTCTGATATTGATGGGTGTCTCTGATATTGATCATGTACGTCTCTAATATTGATCAGGTATGTCTGATATTGATCAGGTGTGTCTGATATTGATCAGGTGTCTCTGATATTGATCAGGTGTGTCTCTTATATTGATCAGGTGTGTCTGATATTCATCAGGTGTGTCTGTGATATTGATCAGGTGTCTTTGTATATTGATCTGATATTGATCAGGTGTGTCTCTGATATTGATCACGTGTCTCTGATAGTGATCAGGATTTTCTCTGATATTGATCAGGTTTGTCTCTGATATTGATCAGGTGTGTCTCTGATATTGATCAGGTGTGTCATTTATATTGATCAGGTATCTCTGATATTGATCAGGTGTCTGATATTGATCAGGTCACCCTGATATTGATCAGTTGTCTCCGTTATTGATCAGGTGTGTCTGATATTGATCAGGTGTGTCTGATATTGATCAGCTCTGCCTGATATTGATCAGGTGTGTCTGTGATATTGATCAGGTGTCTTTGTATATTGATCTGATATTGATCAGGTGTGTCTCTGATATTGATCACGTGTCTCTGATAGTGATCAGGATTTTCTCTGATATTGATCAGGTGTGTCTCTGATATTGATCAGGTGTGTCATTTATATTGATCAGGTATCTCTGATATTGATCAGGTGTCTGATATTGATCAGGTCACCCTGATATTGATCAGTTGTCTCCATTATTGATCAGGTGTGTCTGATATTGATCAGCTCTGCCTGATATTGATCAGGTGTGTCTGTGATATTAACCAGGTGAATCTGATCTTGTTAAGGTGACTCTGATATTGATCAGGTGTCTCTGATATTGATCAGGTGTGTCTCTGATATTGATCAGGTGTGTCTGATATTTATAAGGTGATTCTAATAATGATCAGGTATCTCTGATATTGATCAGGTGTGTCTGATATTAAACAGCTTTGTCTGTGAAATTGAACAGGTGTGTCTCTGATATTGATCAGGTGCCTCTGATATTGATCAGGTGTGTCTCTGATATAGATCACGTGTTCCTGATATTGATCAGGTGTGTCTCTGATATTGATCAGGTGTCTCTGATATTGATCAGGTGTCTCTGATATTGATCAGGTGTCTCGCTGATATTGATCAGGTGTGTATCTGATACTGATCAGGTGAGTCTGATATTGATCAGGTGAATCTGATATTGATCATGTGTGTCTCGCATATTGATCATGTGTTTCTCTGATATTGATCAGGTGTGTCTAATATTGATCAGATGTGTCTCTGATATTGATCAGGTGTCTCTGATATCGATCAGGTGTGTCTCAGTAATTGATCAGGTGTGTCTCTGATATGGATCAGGTGTGTCTGATATTAATCAGGTGTCTCTGATATTGATCAGGTGTGTCTCTGATATTGATCAGGTATGTCTCTGATATTGATCAGGTATGTCTGATATTGCTCAGGTGTACCTGTAATATTGATCAAGTATGTTCGATATTGCTCATGTGTGTCTCGGTTATTGATCAGGTGTGTCTGATATTGATCAGGTGTGTCTATAATATTAACCAGGTGTCTGTGATATTGATCATGTGTGTATCTGATATTGATCATGTGTGTTTCTGATATTGATCAGGTGTGTATCTGATATTGATCATGTGTGTTTCTGATATTGATCAGGTGTGTTTCTGATATTGATCAGGTGTGTTTCTGATATTGATCAGGGGTGTCAGATATTGATGTGTTGTCCTTGGTATTAATCAGGTGTCTCTGATATTGATCAGGTGTGTCCAATATTGATCAGGTGTGTCCAATATTGATCAGGTGTGTCCGATATTGATCTGGTGTCTCTGATATTGAGCAGGTGTGTCTCTGATATTGATCAGGTATCTCTGATATTGATCAGGTGTGTCTGATATTGATCAGGTGTCTCTGATATTGATCACGTTTGTCTCTGATATTGATCAGATGTGTCTCTGATATGGAGCAGGTGTGTATGACATTGATCACATGTCTATGATATTGATCAGGTGCGTCTCTAATATTGAGCAGACATTTCACTGATATTGATCAGATGTGTCTAATATTGATCAGGTGTCTCTGATATTGATTAGGTGTTCCTCTGATATTGATCAGGTGTGTCTCTGATATGGATCAAGTGTGTCTGATATTGATGGGTGTCTCTGATATTGATCATGTGCGTCTCTAATATTGAACTGGTATGTCTGATATTGGTCAGGTGTATCATTTATATTGATCAAGTGGGTCGGATATTGATCAAGTGTGTCTCTGATGATGATCAGGTGTGTCTCTGATATTGATCAGGTGTCTCTAACATTAAACAGCTTTGTCTGTGAAATTGAACAGGTGTGTCTCTGATATTGATCAGGTGCCTCTGATATTGATCAGGTGTGTCTCTGATATAGATCACGTGTCCCTGATATTGAACAGGTGTGTCTCTGATAGTGACCAGGTGTGTCTCTGATAATGGCCAGGTGTTTCTGATATTGATCAGGTGTCTCTGATATTGATCAGGTGTCTCTGATATCGATCAGGTGTGTCTCAGTAATTGATCAGGTGTGTCTCTGATATGGATCAGGTGTGTCTCAGTAATTGACCAGGTGTGTCTCTGATATGGATCAGGTGTGTCTGATATTAATCAGGTGTCTCTGGTATTGATCAGGTGCGTCTCTAATATTGATCAGGTGTGTCTCTGATATTGATCAGGTGTGTCTCTGATATTGATCAGGTATGTCTCTGATATTGATCAAGTATGTCTGATATTGCTCAGGTGTACCTGTAATATTGATCAAGTATGTTTGATATTGCTCATGTGTGTCTCGGTTATTGATCAGGTGTGTCTGATATTGATCAGGTGTGTCTATAATATTGACCAGGTGTCTGTGATATTGATCATGTGTGTATCTGATATTGATCATGTGTATTTCTGATATTGATCAGGTGTGTATCTGATATTGATCATGTGTGTTTCTGATATTGATCAGGTGTGTTTCTGATATTGATCAGGTGTGTCAGATATTGATGTGTTGTCCTTGGTATTAATCAGGTGTCTCTGATATTGATCATGTGCGTCTCTAATATTGATCAGGTGTGTCTGATATTGATCAGGTGTATCATTTATATTGATGAGCTGGGTCGGATATTGATCAGGTGTGTCTCTGATGATGATCAGGTGTGTCTCTGATATTGATCAGGTGTGTCTGGTAGTCATCAAGTGTCTCTGATAATGATCAGATGTATCTCTGATATTGATCAGGTGTGTCTGATATTGATCAGGTGTCTCTGATATTGATCAGGTGTGTCTCTTATATTGATCAGGTGTGTCTCTTATATTGATCAGGTGTGTCTAATATTGATCAGATGTGTCTCTGATATTGATCAGGTGTCTCTGATATTGATCAGGTGTGTCTCTAATATTGATCTGGTGTCTCTGATATTGATCAGGTGTGTCTCTGATATTGATCAAGTATGTCTGATATTGCTCAGGTATACCTGTAATATTGATCAAGTATGTTTGATATTGCTCATGTGTGTCTCGGTTATTGATCAGGTGTGTCTGATATTGATCAGGTGTGTCTATAATATTGACCAGGTGTCTGTGATATTGATCATGTGTGTATCTGATATTGATCAGGTGTGTTTCTGATATTGATCAGGAGTGTCAGATATTGATGTGTTGTCCCTGGTATTGATCAGGTGTCTCTGATATTGATCAGGTGTGTCCAATATTGATCAGGTGTGTCCGATATTGATCAGGTGTGTCCGATATTGATCAGGTGTCTCTGATATTGAGCAGGTGTGTCTCTGATATTGATCAGGTATCTCTGATATTGATCAGGTATCTCTGATAGTGATCAGGTGTGTCCGATATTGATCAGGTGTCTCTGATATTGATCACGTTTGTCTCTGATATTGATCAGATGTGTGTCTGATATGGAGCAGGTGTGTATGACATTGATCACATGTCTATGATATTGATCAGGTGCGTCTCTAATGTTGAGCAGACATTTCACTGATATTGATCAGATGTGTCTCTGATATGGATCAAGTGTGTCTGATATTGATGGGTGTCTCTGATATTGATCATGTACGTCTCTAATATTGATCAGGTATGTCTGATATTGATCAGGTGTGTCTAATATTGATCAGGTGTCTCTGATATTGATCAGGTGTGTCTCTTATATTGATCAGGTGTGTCTCTGATATTCATCAGGTGTGTCTGTGATACTGATCAGGTGTCTTTGTATATTGATCTGATATTGATCAGGTGTGTCTCTGATATTGATCACGTGTCTCTGATAGTGATCAGTATTTTCTCTGATATTGATCAGGTTTGTCTCTGATATTGATCAGGTGTGTCTCTGATATTGATCAGGTGTGTCATTTTTATTGATCAGGTATCTCTGATATTGATTAGGTGTCTGATATTGATCAGGTCATCCTGATATTGATCAGTTGTCTCCGTTATTGATCAGGTGTGTCTGATATTGATCAGCTCTGCCTGATATTGATCAGGTGTGTCTGTGATATTAACCAGGTGAATCTGATCTTGTTAATGTGACTCTGATATTGATCAGGTGTCTCTGATATTGATCAGGTGTGTCTCTGATATTGATCAGGTGTGTCTGATATTTATAAGGTGATTCTAATAATGATCAGGTATCTCTGATATTGATCAGGTGTCTCTGATATTAAACAGCTTTGTCTGTGAAATTGAACAGGTGTGTCTCTGATATTGATCAGGTGCCTCTGATATTGATCAGGTGTGTCTCTGATATAGATCACGTGTTCCTGATATTGATCAGGTGTGTCTCTGATATTGATCAGGTGTCTCTGATATTGATCAGGTGTCTCTGATATTGATCAGGTGTGTATCTGATACTGATCAGGTGAGTCTGATATTGATCAGGTGAATCTGATATTGATCATGTGTGTCTCGCATATTGATCATGTGTTTCTCTGATATTGATCAGGTGTGTCTAATATTGATCAGATGTGTCTCTGATATTGATCAGGTGTCTCTGATATCGATCAGGTGTGTCTCAGTAATTGATCAGGTGTGTCTCTGATATGGATCAGGTGTGTCTGATATTAATCAGGTGTCTCTGATATTGATCAGGTGTGTCTCTGATATTGATCAGGTATGTCTCTGATATTGATCAGGTATGTCTGATATTGCTCAGGTGTACCTGTAATATTGATCAAGTATGTTTGATATTGCTCATGTGTGTCTCGGTTATTGATCAGGTGTGTCTGATATTGATCAGGTGTGTCTATAATATTGACCAGGTGTCTGTGATATTGATCATGTGTGTATCTGATATTGATCATGTGTGTTTCTGATATTGATCAGGTGTGTATCTGATATTGATCATGTGTGTTTCTGATATTGATCAGGTGTGTTTCTGATATTGATCAGGTGTGTTTCTGATATTGATCAGGTGTGTCAGATATTGATGTGTTGTCCTTGGTATTAATCAGGTGTCTCTGATATTGATCATGTGCATCTCTAATATTGATCAGGTGTGTCTGATATTGATCAGGTGTATCATTTATATTGATCAGCTGGGTCGGATATTGATCAGGTGTGTCTCTGATGATGATCAGGTGTGTCTCTGATATTGATCAGGTGTGTCCGATATTGATCAGGTGTCTCTGATATTGATCATGTTTGTCTCTGATATTGATCAGATGTGTCTCTGATATGGAGCAGGTGTGTATGACATTGATCACATGTCTATGATATTGATCAGGTGCGTCTCTAATATTGAGCAGACATTTCACTGATATTGATCAGATGTGTCTAATATTGATCAGGTGTCTCTGATATTGATTAGGTGTTCCTCTGATATTGATCAGGTGTGTCTCTGATATGGATCAAGTGTGTCTGATATTGATGGGTGTCTCTGATATTGATCGTGTGCGTCTCTAATATTGAACTGGTGTGTCTGATATTGGTCAGGTGTATCATTTATATTGATCAGGTGGGTCGGATATTGATCAAGTGTGTCTCTGATGATGATCAGGTGTGTCTCTGATATTGATCAGGTGTGTCTGGTAGTCATCAAGTGTCTCTGATATTGATCAGATGTGTCTCTGATATTGATCAGGTGTGTCTTATATTGATCAGGTGTCTCTGATATTGATCACGTGTCTCTGATATTGATCAGGATTTTCTCTGATATTGATCAGGTGTGTCTCTGATATTGATCAGGTGTCTTTGTATATTGATCAGGTGAGTCTGATATTGATCAGGTGTGTCTCTGATATTGATCACGTGTCTCTGATATTGATCAGGATTTTCTCTGATATTGATCAGGTTTGTTCTGATATTGATCAGGTGTGTCTGATATTGATCAGGTCACCCTGATATTGATCAGGTGTCTCTGTTATTGATCAGGTGTGTCTGATATTGATCAGCTCTGCCTGATATTAATCAGGTGTGTCTCTGATATTGATAAGGTGTGTCTGTGATATTAACCAGGTGAATCTGATCTTGTTAAGGTGACTCTAATATTGATCAGGTGTGTCTCTGGTATTGATTGGGTGTCTCTGATATTGATCAGGTGTGTCTGATATTGATAAGGTGATTCTAATAATGATCAGGTATCTCTGATATTGATAAGGTGATTCTAATAATGATCAGGTATCTCTGATATTGATCAGGTGTCTCTGATATTAATCAGCTTTGTCTGTGAAATTGAACAGGTGTGTCTCTGATATTGATCAGGTGCCTCTGATATTGATCAGGTGTGTCGCTGATATTGATCAGGTGTGTATCTGATACTGATCAGGTGAGTATGATATTGATCAGGTGAATCTGATATTGATCATGTGTGTCTCGCATATTGATCATGTGTTTCTCTGATATTGATCAGGTGTGTCTGATATTGATAAGGTGATTCTAATAATGATCAGGTATCTCTGATATTGATCAGGTGTCTCTGATATTGATCAGGTGTGTCTCTGATAGTGACCAGGTGTGTCTCTGATAATGACCAGGTGTTTCTGATATTGATCAGGTGTCTCTGATATTGATCAGGTGTCTCTGTTTGATCAGGTGTCTCTGTTTGATCAGGTGTGTCGCTGATATTGATCAGGTGTGTATCTGATACTGATCAGGTGAGTCTGATATTGATCAGGTGAAGCTGATATTGATCATGTGTGTCTCGCATATTGATCATGTGTTTCTCTGATATTGATCAGGTGTGTCTCTGATATGGATCAAGTGTGTTTGATATTGATGGGTGTCTCTGATATTGATCATGTGCGTCTCTAATATTGATCAGGTGTGTCTGATATTGATCAGGTGTATCATTTATATTGATCAGCTGGGTCGGATATTGATCAGGTGTGTCTCTGCTGATGATCAGGTGTGTCTCTGATATTGATCAGGTGTGTCTGGTCGTCATCAAGTGTCTCTGATATTGATCAGATGTATCTCTGATATTGATCAGGTGTGTCAGATATTGATCAGGTGTCTCTGATATTGATCAGGTGTGTCACTTATATTGATCAGGTGTTTCTGATATTGATCAGGTGTGTCTAATATTGATCAGATGTGTCTCTGATATTGATCAGGTGTCTCTGATATTGATCAGGTGTGTCTCAGTAATTGATCAGGTGTGTCACTGATATCGATCAGATGTGTCTGATATTAATCAGGTGTCTCTGATATTGATCAGGTGCGTCTCTAATTTTGATCTGGTGTCTCTGATATTGATCAGGTGTGTCTCTGATACTGATCAGGTGAGTCTGATATTGATCAGGTGAAGCTGATATTGATCATGTGTGTCTCGCATATTGATCATGTGTTTCTCTGATATTGATCAGGTGTGTCTAATATTGATCAGATGTGTCTCTGATATTGATCAGGTGTCTCTGATATTGATCAGGTGTCTCTGATATTGATCAGGTGTGTCTCTGATACTGATCAGGTGAGTCTGATATTGATCAGGTGAAGCTGATATTGATCATGTGTGTCTCGCATATTGATCATGTGTTTCTCTGATATTGATCAGGTGTGTCTAATATTGATCAGATGTGTCTCTGATATTGATCAGGTGTCTCTGATATTGATTAGGTGTCTCTGATATTGATCAGGTGTGTCTCAGTAATTGATCAGGTGTGTCTCTGATATGGATCAGATGTGTCTGATATTAATCAGGTGTCTCTGATATTGATCAGGTGCGTCACTAATATTGATCTGGTGTCTCTGATATTGATCAGGTGTGTCTCTGATATTGATCAGGTGTGTCTCTGATATTGATCAGGTATGTCTGATATTGCTCAGGTATACCTGTAATATTGATCAAGTATGTTTGATATTGCTCATGTGTGTCTCGGTTATTGATCAGGTGTGTCTGATATTGATCAGGTGTGTCTATAATATTGACCAGGTGTCTGTGATATTGATCATGTGTGTATCTGATATTGATCAGGTATGTTTCTGATATTGATCCGGTGTGTCAGATATTGATGTGTTGTCCCTGGTATTGATTAGGTGTCTCTGATATTGATCAGGTGTGTCCAAAATTGATCAGGTGTGTCTGATATTGATCAGGTGTGTCCGATATTGAGCAGGTGTGTCTCTGATATTGAGGTGTGTCTCTGATATTGATCAGGTATCTCTGATATTGATCAGGTGTGTCCGATATTGATCAGGTGTCTCTGATATTGATCACGTTTGTCTCTGATATTGATCAGATGTGTGTCTGATATGGAGCAGGTGTGTATGACATTGATCACATGTCTATGATATTGATCAGGTGCATCTCTAATGTTGAGCAGACATTTCACTGATATTGATCAGATGTGTCTAATATTGATCAGGTGTCTCTGATATTGATTAGGTGTTTCTCTGATATTGATCAGGTGTGTCTCTGATATGGATCAAGTGTGTCTGATATTGATGGGTGTCTCTGATATTGATCATGTGCGTCTCTAATATTGATCAGGTGTGTCTGATATTGATCAGGTGTATCATTTATATTGATCAGCTGGGTCGGATATTGATCAGGTGTGTCTCTGATGATGATCAGGTGTGTCTCTGATATTGATCAGGTGTGTCTGGTCGTCATCAAGTGTCTCTGATATTGATCAGATGTATCTCTGATATTGATCAGGTGTGTCAGATATTGATCAGGTGTCTCTGATATTGATCAGGTGTGTCTCTTATATTGATCAGGTGTTTCTGATATTGATCAGGTGTGTCTAATCTTGATCAGATGTGTCTCTGATATTGATCAGGTGTCTCTGATATTGATCAGGTGTGTCTCAGTAATTGATCAGGTGTGTCTCTGATATGGATCAGATGTGTCTGATATTAATCAGGTGTCTCTGATATTGATCAGGTGCGTCTCTAATATTGATCTGGTGTCTCTGATATTGATCAGGTGTGTCTCTGATATTGATCAGGTGTGTCTCTGATATTGATCAAGTATGTCTGATATTGATCAGGTGTCTCTGATATTGATCACGTTTGTCTCTGATATTGATCAGATGTGTGTCTGATATGGAGCAGGTGTGTATGACATTGATCACATGTCTATGATATTGATCAGGTGCGTCTCTAATGTTAAGCAAACATTTCACTGATATTGATCAGATGTGTCTAATATTGATCAGGTGTCTCTGATATTGATTAGGTGTTTCTCTGATATTGATCAGGTGTGTCTCTGATATGGATCAAGTGTGTCTGATATTGATGGGTGTCTCTGATATTGATCATGTGCGTCTCTAATATTGATCAGGTGTGTCTGATATTGATCAGGTGTGTCTGATATTGATCAGGTGTCTCTGATATTGATCAGGTGTGTCTCTGATATTGATCACGTGTCTCTGATATTGACCAGGATTTTCTCTGATATTGATCAGGTGTGTCTGATATTGATCAGGTCACCCTGATATTGATCAGGTGTCTCTGTTATTGATCAGGTGTGTCTCTGATATTGATAAGGTGTGTCTGTGATATTAACCAGGTGAATCTGATCTTGTTAATGTGACTCTATTATTGATCAGGTGTGTCTCTGGTATTGATTGGGTGTCTCTGATATTTATCAGGTGTGTCTGATATTGATAAGGTGATTCTAATAATGATCAGGTATCTCTGATATTGATAAGGTGATTTTAATAATGATCAGGTATCTCTGATATTGATCAGGTGTGTCAGATATTGATGTGTTGTCCTTGGTATTAATCATGTGTCTCTGATATTGATCATGTGCATCTCTAATATTGATCAGGTGTGTCTGATATTGATCAGGTGTATCATTTATATTGATCAGCTGGGTCGGATATTGATCAGGTGTGTCTCTGATGATGATCAGGTGTGTCTCTGATATTGATCAGGTGTGTCTGATATTTATCAGGTGTCTCTGATATTGATCAGGTGTGTCTCTTATATTGATCAGGTGTCTCTGATATTGATCAGGTGTGTCTAATATTGATCAGATGTGTCTCTGATATTGATCAGGTGTCTCTGATATTGATCAGGTGTGTCTCAGTAATTGATCAGGTGTGTCTCTGATATGGATCAGATGTGTCTGATATTAATCAGGTGTCTCTGATATTGATCAGGTGCATCTCTAATATTGATCTGGTGTCTCTGATATTGATCAGGTGTGTCTCTGATATTGATCAGGTGTGTCTCTGATATTGATCAAGTATGTCTGATATTGCTCAGGTATACCTGTAATATTGATCAAGTATGTTTGATATTGCTCATGTGTGTCTCGGTTATTGATCAGGTGTGTCTGATATTGATCAGGTGTGTCTATAATATTGACCAGGTGTCTGTGATATTGATCATGTGTGTATCTGATATTGATCAGGTGTGTTTCTGATATTGATCAGGTGTGTCAGATATTGATGTGTTGTCCCTGGTATTGATCAGGTGTCTCTGATATTGATCAGGTGTGCCCAATATTGATCAGGTGTGTCCGATATTGATCAGATGTGTCCGATATTGATCAGGTGTGTCCGATATTGAGCAGGTGTGTCGCTGATATTGATCAGGTATCTCTGATATTGATCAGGTATCTCTGATATTGATCAGGTGTGTCCGATATTGATCAGGTGTCTCTGATATTGATCACGTTTGTCTCTGATATTGATCAGATGTGTGTCTGATATTGATCAGGATTTTCTCTGATATTGATCAGGTGTGTCTCTGATATTGATCAGGTGTCTTTGTATATTGATCAGGTGAGTCTGATATTGATCAGGTGTGTCTTTGATATTGATCACGTGTCTCTGATATTGACCAGGATTTTCTCTGATATTGATCAGGTGTGTCTGATATTCATCAGGTGTGTCTCTGATATTGATCAGGTGTCTTTGTATCTTGATCTGATATTGATCAGGTGTGTCTCTGATATTGATCACGTGTCTCTGATATTGATCAGGATTTTCTCTGATATTGATCAGGTGTGTCTCTGATATTGATCAGGTGTGTCATTTATATTGATCAGGTGTCTCTGATATTGATCAGGTGTGTCTGATATTGATCAGGTCACCCTGATATTGATCAGGTGTCTCTGTTATTGATCAGGTGTGTCTGATATTGATCAGGTGTGTCTCTGATATTGATAAGGTGTGTCTGTGATATTAACCAGGTGAATCTGATCTTGTTAATGTGAATCTATTATTGATCAGGTGTGTCTCTGGTATTGATTGGGTGTCTCTGATATTGATCAGGTGTGTCTGATATTGATCAGGTGTGTCTCTGATGATGATCAGGTGTGTCTTTGATATTGATCAGGTGTGTCTGGTAGTCATCAAGTGTCTCTGATATTGATCAGATGTATCTCTGATATTGATCAGGTGTGTCTGATATTGATCAGGTGTCTCTGATATTGATCAGGTGTGTCTCTTATATTGATCAGGTGTCTCTGATATTGATCAGATGTGTCTAATATTGATCAGGTGTCTCTGATATTGATTAGGTGTTTCTCTGATATTGATCAGGTGTGTCTCTGATATGGATCAAGTGTGTCTGATATTGATGGGTGTCTCTGATATTGATCATGTGCTTCTCTAATATTGATCAGGTGTGTCTGATATTGATCAGGTGTGTCTGATATTGATCAGGTGTCTCTGATATTGATCAGGTGTGTCTCTTATATAGATCAGGTGTCTCTGATATTGATCAGGTGTGTCTGATATTCATCAGGTGTGTCTGTGATATTGATCAGGTGTCTTTGTATATTGATCTGATATTGATCAGGTGTGTCCCTGATATTGATCACGTGTCTCTGATAGTGATCAGGATTTTCTCTGATATTTATCAGGTTTGTCTCTGATATTGGTCAGGTGTGTCTCTGATATTGATCAGGTGTGTCATTTATATTGATCAGGTGTCTCTGATATTGATCAGGTGTGTCTGATATTGATCAGGTCACCCTGATATTGATCAGGTGTCTCCATTATTGATCAGGTGTGTCTGATATTGATTAGGTGTTTCTCTGATATTGATCAGGTGTGTCTCTGATATGGATCAAGTGTGTCTGATATTGATGGGTGTCTCTGATATTGATCATGTGCGTCTCTAATATTGAAGTGGTGTGTCTGATATTGGTCAGGTGTATCATTTATATTGATCAGGTGGGTCGGATATTGATCAAGTGTGTCTCTGATGATGATCAGGTGTGTCTCTGATATTGATCAGGTGTGTCTGGTAGTCATCAAGTGTCTCTGATATTGATCAGATGTGTCTCTGATATGGATCAGATGTGTCTGATATTATTCAGGAGTCTCTGATATTGATCAGGTGCGTCTCTAATATTGATCTGGTGTCTCTGATATTTATCAGCTGTGTCTCTGATATTGATCAGGTGTGTCTCTGATATTGATCAGGTGTGTCTGATATTGATCAAGTATGTCTGATATTGCTCAGGTATACCTGTAATATTGATCAAGTATGTTTGATATTGCTCATGTGTGTCTCGGTTATTGATCAGGTGTGTCTGATATTGATCAGGTGTGTCTATAATATTGACCAGGTGTCTGTGATATTAATCATGTGTGTATCTGATATTGATCAGGTGTGTTTCTGATATTGATCAGGTGTGTCAGATATTGATGTGTTGTCCCTGGTATTGATCAGGTGTCTCTGATATTGATCAGGTGTGCCCAATATTGATCAGGTGTGTCCGATATTGATCAGGTGTGTCCGATATTGATCTGGTGTCTCTGATATTGAGCAGGTGTGTCTCTGATATTGATCAGGTATCTCTGATATTGATCAGGTGTGTCCGATATTGATCAGGTGTCTCTGATATTGATCACGTTTGTCTCTGATATTGATCAGATGTGTGTCTGATATGGAGCAGGTGTGTATGACATTGATCACATGTCTATGATATTGATCAGGTGCGTCTCTAATGTTGAGCAGACATTTCACTGATATTGATCAGATGTGTCTAATATTGATCAGGAGTCTCTGATATTGATTAGGTGTTTCTCTGATATTGATCAGGTGTGTCTCTGATATGGATCAAGTGTGTCTGATATTGATGGGTGTCTCTGATATTGATCATGTGCGTCTCTAATATTGATCAGGTGTGTCTGATATTGATCAGGTGTGTCTGATATTGATCAGGTGTCTCTGATATTGATCAGGTGTGTCTCTTATATTGATCAGGTGTCTCTGATATTGATCAGGTGTGTCTGATTTTCATCAGGTGTGTCTGTGATATTGATCAGGTGTCTTTGTATATTGATCTGATATTGATCAGGTGTGTCTCTGATATTGATCACGTGTCTCTGATAGTGATCAGGATTTTCTCTGATATTTATCAGGTTTGTCTCTGATATTGGTCAGGTGTGTCTCTGATATTGATCAGGTGTGTCATTTATATTGATCAGGTGTCTCTGATATTGATCAGGTGTGTCTGATATTGATCAGGTCACTCTGATATTGATCAGGTGTCTCCGTTATTGATCAGGTGTGTCTGATATTGATTAGGTGTTTCTCTGATATTGATCAGGTGTGTCTCTGATATGGATCAAGTGTGTCTGATATTGATGGGTGTCTCTGATATTGATCATGTGCGTCTCTAATATTGAAGTGGTGTGTCTGATATTGGTCAGGTGTATCATTTATATTGATCAGGTGGGTCGGATATTGATCAAGTGTGTCTCTGATGATGATCAGGTGTGTCTCTGATATTGATCAGGTGTGTCTGGTAGTCATCAAGTGTCTCTGATATTGATCAGATGTGTCTCTGATATTGATCAGGTGTGTCTTATATTGATCAGGTGTCTCTGATATTGATCACGTGTCTCTGATATTGATCAGGATTTTCTCTGATATTGATCAGGTGTGTCTCTGATATTGATCAGGTGTCTTTGTATATTGATCAGGTGAGTCTGATATTGATCAGGTGTGTCTCTGATATTGATCACGTGTCTCTGATATTGATCAGGATTTTCTCTGATATTGATCAGGTTTGTTCTGATATTGATCAGGTGTGTCTGATATTGATCAGGTCACCCTGATATTGATCAGGTGTCTCTGTTATTGATCAGGTGTGTCTGATATTGATCAGCTCTGCCTGATATTGATCAGGTGTGTCTCTGATATTGATAAGGTGTGTCTGTGATATTAACCAGGTGAATCTGATCTTGTTAAGGTGACTCTAATATTGATCAGGTGTGTCTCTGGTATTGATTGGGTGTCTCTGATATTGATCAGGTGTGTCTGATATTGATAAGGTGATTCTAATAATGATCAGGTATCTCTGATATTGATAAGGTGATTCTAATAATGATCAGGTATCTCTGATATTGATCAGGTGTCTCTGATATTAATCAGCTTTGTCTGTGAAATTGAACAGGTGTGTCTCTGATATTGATCAGGTGCCTCTGATATTGATCAGGTGTGTCGCTGATATTGATCAGGTGTGTATCTGATACTGATCAGGTGAGTCTGATATTGATCAGGTGAATCTGATATTGATCATGTGTGTCTCGCATATTGATCATGTGTTTCTCTGATATTGATCAGGTGTGTCTGATATTGATAAGGTGATTCTAATAATGATCAGGTATCTCTGATATTGATCAGGTGTCTCTGATATTGATCAGGTGTCCCTGATATTGATCAGGTGTGTCTCTGATATAGATCACGTGTCCCTGATATTGATCAGGTGTGTCTCTGATAGTGACCAGGTGTGTCTCTGATAATGACCAGGTGTTTCTGATATTGATCAGGTGTCTCTGATATTGATCAGGTGTCTCTGATATTGATCAGGTGTCTCTGTTTGATCAGGTGTCTCTGTTTGATCAGGTGTGTCGCTGATATTGATTAGGTGTGTATCTGATACTGATCATGTGAGTCTGGTATTGATCAGGTGAAGCTGATATTGATTATGTGTGTCTCGCATATTGATCATGTGTTTCTCTGATATTGATCAGGTGTGTCTAATATTGATCAGATGTGTCTCTGATATTGATCAGGTGTCTCTGATATTGATCAGGTGTGTCTATGATATGGATCAAGTGTGTCTGATATTGATGGGTGTCTCTGATATTGATCATGTGCGTCTCTAATATTGAAGTGGTGTGTCTGATATTGGTCAGGTGTATCATTTATATTGATCAGGTGGGTCGGATATTGATCAAGTGTGTCTCTGATGATGATCAGGTGTGTCTCTGATATTGATCAGGTGTGTCTGGTAGTCATCAAGTGTCTCTGATATTGATCAGATGTGTCTCTGATATTGATCAGGTGTGTCTTATATTGATCAGGTGTCTCTGATATTGATCACGTGTCTCTGATATTGATCAGGATTTTCTCTGATATTGATCAGGTGTCTTTGTATATTGATCAGGTGAGTCTGATATTGATCAGGTGTGTCTCTGATATTGATCATGTGTCTCTGATATTGATCAGGATTTTCTCTGATATTGATCAGGTTTGTCTCTGATATTGATCAGGTGTGTCTGATATTGATCAGGTCACCCTGATATTGATCACGTGTCTCTGTTATTGATCAGGTGTGTCTGATATTGATCAGCTCTGCCTGATATTGATCAGGTGTGTCTCTGATATTGATAAGGTGTGTCTGTGATATTAACCAGGTGAATCTGATCTTGTTAAGGTGACTCTAATATTGATCAGGTGTGTCTCTGGTATTGATTGGGTGTCTCTGATATTGATCAGGTGTGTCTGATATTGATAAGGTGATTCTAATAATGATCAGGTATCTCTGATATTGATCAGGTGATTCTAATAATGATCAGGTATCTCTGATATTGATCAGGTGTCTCTGATATTAATCAGCTTTGTCTGCGAAATTGAACAGGTGTGTCTCTGATATTGATCAGGTGCCTCTGATATTGATCAGGTGTGTCGCTGATATTGATCAGGTGTGTATCTGATACTGATCAGGTGAGTCTGATATTGATCAGGTGAATCTGATATTGATCATGTGTGTCTCGCATATTGATCATGTGTTTCTCTGATATTGATCAGGTGTGTCTGATATTGATAAGGTGATTCTAATAATGATCAGGTATCTCTGATATTGATCAGGTGTCTCTGATATTGATCAGGTGTCTCTGATATTGATCAGGTGTGTCTCTGATATAGATCACGTGTCCCTGATATTGATCAGGTGTGTCTCTGATAGTGACCAGGTGTGTCTCTGATAATGACCAGGTGTTTCTGATATTGATCAGGTGTCTCTGATATTGATCAGGTGTCTCTGTTTGATCAGGTGTCTCTGTTTGATCAGGTGTGTCGCTGATATTGATTAGGTGTGTATCTGATACTGATCATGTGAGTCTGGTATTGATCAGGTGAAGCTGATATTGATCATGTGTGTCTCGCATATTGATCATGTGTTTCTCTGATATTGATCAGGTGTGTCTAATATTGATCAGATGTGTCTCTAATATTGATCAGGTGTCTCTGATATTGATCAGTTGTCTCTGATATTGATCAGGTGTGTCTCAGTAATTGATCAGGTGTGTCTCTGATATGCATCAGATGTGTCTGATATTAATCAGGTGTCTCTGATATTGATCAGGTGCGTCTCTAATATTGATCTGGTGTCTCTGATATTGATCAGGTGTGTCTCTGATATTGATCAGGTGTGTCTCTGATATTGATCAGGTATGTCTGATATTGCTCAGGTATACCTGTAATATTGATCAAGTATGTTTGATATTGCTCATGTGTGTCTCGGTTATTGATCAGGTGTGTCTGATATTGATCAGGTGTGTCTATAATATTGACCAGGTGTCTGTGATATTGATCATGTGTGTATCTGATATTGATCAGGTATGTTTCTGATATTGATCCGGTGTGTCAGATATTGATGTGTTGTCCCTGGTATTGATTAGGTGTCTCTGATATTGATCAGGTGTGTCCAATATTGATCAGGTGTGTCTGATATTGATCAGGTGTGTCCGATATTGATCTAGTGTCTCTGATATTGAGGTGTGTCACTGATATTGATCAGGTATCTCTGATATTGATCAGGTGTGTCCGATATTGATCAGGTGTCTCTGATATTGATCACGTTTGTCTCTGATATTGATCAGATGTGTGTCTGATATGGAGCAGGTGTGTATGACATTGATCACATGTCTATGATATTGATCAGGTGCGTCTCTAATGTTGAGCAGACATTTCACTGATATTGATCAGATGTGTCTAATATTGATCAGGTGTCTCTGATATTGATTAGGTGTTTCTCATTTATTGATCAGGTATGTCTCTGATATGGATCAAGTGTGTCTGATATTGATGGGTGTCTCTGATATTGATCATGTGCGTCTCTAATATTGATCAGGTGTGTCTGATATTGATCAGGTGTATCATTTATATTGATCAGCTGGGTCGGATATTGATCAGGTGTGTCTCTTTTGATGATCAGGTGTGTCTCTGATATTGATCAGGTGTGTCTGGTCGTCATCAAGTGTCTCTGATATTGATCAGATGTATCTCTGATATTGATCAGGTGTGTCTGATATTGATCAGGTGTCTCTGATATTGATCAGGTGTGTCTCTTATATTGATCAGGTGTTTCTGATATTGATCAGGTGTGTCTAATATTGATCAGATGTGTCTCTGATATTGATCAGGTGTGTCTCAGTAATTGATCAGGTGTGTCTCTGATATGGATCAGATGTGTCTGATATTAATCAGGTGTCTCTGATATTGATCAGGTGCGTCTCTAATATTGATCTGTTGACTCTGATATTGATCAGGTGTGTCTCTGATATTGATCAGGTGTGTCTCTGATATTGATCAAGTATGTCTGATATTGCTCAGGTATACCTGTAATATTGATCAAGTATGTTTGATATTGCTCATGTGTGTCTCGGTTATTGATCAGGTGTGTCTGATATTGATCAGGTGTGTCTATAATATTGACCAGGTGTCTGTGATATTGATCATGTGTGTATCTGATATTGATCAGGTGTGTTTCTGATATTGATCAGGTGTGTCAGATATTGATGTGTTGTCCCTGGTATTGATCAGGTGTCTCTGATATTGATCAGGTGTGCCCAATATTGATCAGGTGTGTCCGATATTGATCAGGTGTGTCCGATATTGATCTGGTGTCTCTGATATTGAGCAGGTGTGTCTCTGATATTGATCAGGTATCTCTGATATTGATCAGGTGTGTCCGATATTGATCAGGTGTCTCTGATATTGATCACGTTTGTCTCTGATATTGATCAGATGTGTGTCTGATATGGAGCAGGTGTGTATGACATTGATCACATGTCTATGATATTGATCAGGTGCGTCTCTAATGTTGAGCAAACATTTCACTGATATTGATCAGATGTGTCTAATATTGATCAGGTGTCTCTGATATTGATTAGGTGTGTCTCTGATATTGATCAGGTGTGTCTCTGATATGGATCAAGTGTGTCTGATATTGATGGGTGTCTCTGATATTGATCATGTGCGTCTCTAATATGGATCAGGTGTGTCTGATATTGATCAGGTGTCTCTGATATTGATCAGGTGTGTCTCTGATATTGATCACGTGTCTCTGATATTGACCAGGATTTTCTCTGATATTGATCAGGTGTGTCTGATATTCATCAGGTGTGTCTCTGATATTGATCAGGTGTCTTTGTATCTTGATCTGATATTGATCAGGTGTGTCTCTGATATTGATCACGTGTCTCTGATATTGATCAGGATTTTCTCTGATATTGATCAGGTGTGTCTCTGATATTGATCAGGTGTGTCATTTATATTGATCAGGTGTCTCTGATATTGATCAGGTGTGTCTGATATTGATCAGGTCACCCTGATATTGATCAGGTGTCTCTGTTATTGATCAGGTGTGTCTGATATTGATCAGGTGTGTCTCTGATATTGATAAGGTGTGTCTGTGATATTAACCAGGTGAATCTGATCTTGTTAATGTGACTCTATTATTGATCAGGTGTGTCTCTGGTATTGATTGGGTGTCTCTGATATTGATCAGGTGTGTCTGATATTGATAAGGTGATTCTAATAATGATCAGGTATCTCTGATATTGATAAGGTGATTCTAATAATGATCAGGTATCTCTGATATTGATCAAGTGTGTCAGATATTGATGTGTTGTCCTTGGTATTAATCAGGTGTCTCTGATATTGATCATGTGCGTCTCTAATATTGATCAGGTGTGTCTGATATTGATCAGGTGTATCATTTATATTGATCAACTGGGTCGGATATTGATCAGGTGTGTCTCTGATGATGATCAGGTGTGTCTCTGATATTGATCAGGTGTGTCTGGTAGTCATCAAGTGTCTCTGATATTGATCAGATGTATCTCTGATATTGATCAGGTGTGTCAGATATTAATCAGGTGTCTCTGATATTGATCAGGTGTGTCTCTTATATTGATCAGGTGTCTCTGATATTGATCAGGTGTGTCTAATATTGATCAGATGTGTCTCTGATATTGATCAGGTGTCTCTGATATTGATCAGGTGTGTCTCAGTAATTGATCAGGTGTGTCTCTGATATGGATCAGATGTGTCTGATATTAATCAGGTGTCTCTGATATTGATCAGGTGCATCTCTAATATTGATCTGGTGTCTCTGATATTGATCAGGTGTGTCTCTGATATTGATCAGGTGTGTCTCTGATATTGATCATGTATGTCTGATATTGCTCAGGTATACCTGTAATATTGATCAAGTATGTTTGATATTGCTCATGTGTGTCTCGGTAATTGATCAGGTGTGTCTCTGATATGGATCAGATGTGTCTGATATTAATCAGGTGTCTCTGATATTGATCAGGTGCGTCTCTAATATTGATCTGGTGTCTCTGATATTGATCAGGTGTGTCTCTGATATTGATCAGGTGTGTCTCTGATATTGATCAAGTATGTCTGATATTGCTCAGGTATACCTGTAATATTGATCAAGTATGTTTGATATTGCTCATGTGTGTCTCGGTTATTGATCAGGTGTGTCTGATATTGATCAGGTGTGTCTATAATATTGACCAGGTGTCTGTGATATTGATCATGTGTGTATCTGATATTGATCAGGTGTGTTTCTGATATTGATCAGGTGTGTCAGATATTGATGTGTTGTCCCTGGTATTGATCAGGTGTCTCTGATATTGATCAGGTGTGCCCAATATTGATCAGGTGTGTCCGATATTGATCAGGTGTGTCCGATATTGATCTGGTGTCTCTGATATTGAGCAGGTGTGTCTCTGATATTGATCAGGTATCTCTGATATTGATCAGGTGTGTCCGATATTGATCAGGTGTCTCTGATATTGATCACGTTTGTCTCTGATATTGATCAGATGTGTGTCTGATATGGAGCAGGTGTGTATGACATTGATCACATGTCTATGATATTGATCAGGTGCGTCTCTAATGTTGAGCAAACATTTCACTGATATTGATCAGATGTGTCTAATATTGATCAGGTGTCTCTGATATTGATTAGGTGTTTCTCTGATATTGATCAGGTGTGTCTCTGATATGGATCAAGTGTGTCTGATATTGATGGGTGTCTCTGATATTGATCATGTGCGTCTCTAATATGGATCAGGTGTGTCTGATATTGATCAGGTGTGTCTGATATTGATCAGGTGTCTCTGATATTGATCAGGTGTGTCTCTGATATTGATCACGTGTCTCTGATATTGACCAGGATTTTCTCTGATATTGATCAGGTGTGTCTGATATGCATCAGGTGTGTCTCTGATATTGATCAGGTGTCTTTGTATCTTGATCTGATATTGATCAGGTGTGTCTCTGATATTGATCACGTGTCTCTGATATTGATCAGGATTTTCTCTGATATTGATCAGATGTGTCTCTGATATTGATCAGATGTGTCATTTATATTGATCAGGTGTCTCTGATATTGATCAGGTGTGTCTGATATTGATCAGGTCACCCTGATATTGATCAGGTGTCTCTGTTATTGATCAGGTGTGTCTGATATTGATCAGGTGTGTCTCTGATATTGATAAGGTGTGTCTGTGATATTAACCAGGTGAATCTGATCTTGTTAATGTGACTCTATTATTGATCAGGTGTGTCTCTGGTATTGATTGGGTGTCTCTGATATTGATCAGGTGTGTCTGATATTGATAAGGTGATTCTAATAATGATCAGGTATCTCTGATATTGATAAGGTGATTCTAATAATGATCAGGTATCTCTGATATTGATCAGGTGTGTCAGATATTGATGTGTTGTCCTTGGTATTAATCAGGTGTCTCTGATATTGATCATGTGCGTCTCTAATATTGATCAGGTGTGTCTGATATTGATCAGGTGTATCATTTATATTGATCAACTGGGTCGGATATTGATCAGGTGTGTCTCTGATGATGATCAGGTGTGTCTCTGATATTGATCAGGTGTGTCTGGTAGTCATCAAGTGTCTCTGATATTGATCAGATGTATCTCTGATATTGATCAGGTGTGTCAGATATTGATCAGGTGTCTCTGATATTGATCAGGTGTGTCTCTTATATTGATCAGGTGTCTCTGATATTGATCAGGTGTGTCTAATATTGATCAGATGTGTCTCTGATATTGATCAGGTGTCTCTGATATTGATCAGGTGTGTCTCAGTAATTGATCAGGTGTGTCTCTGATATGGATCAGATGTGTCTGATATTAATCAGGTGTCTCTGATATTGATCAGGTGCATCTCTAATATTGATCTGGTGTCTCTGATATTGATCAGGTGTGTCTCTGATATTGATCAGGTGTGCCTCTGATATTGATCATGTATGTCTGATATTGCTCAGGTATACCTGTAATATTGATCAAGTATGTTTGATATTGCTCATGTGTGTCTCGGTTATTGATCAGGTGTGTCTGATATTGATCAGGTGTGTCTATAATATTGTCCAGGTGTCTGTGATATTGATTATGTGTGTATCTGATATTGATCCGGTGTGTTTCTGATATTGATCAGGTGTGTCAGATATTGATGTGTTGTCCCTGGTATTGATCAGGTGTCTCTGATATTGATCAGGTGCGTCCAATATTGATCAGGTGTGTCCGATATTGATCAGATGTGTCCGATATTGATCAGGTGTGTCCGATATTGAGCAGGTGTGTCTCTGATATTGATCAGGTATCTCTGATATTGATCAGGTGTGTCCGATATTGATCAGGTGTCTCTGATATTGATCACGTTTGTCTCTGATATTGATCAGATGTGTGTCTGATATTGATCAGGATTTTCTCTGATATTGATCAGGTGTCTTTGTATATTGATCAGGTGAGTCTGATATTGATCAGGTGTGTCTCTGATATTGATCACGTGTCTCTGATATTGACCAGGATTTTCTCTGATATTGATCAGGTGTGTCTGATATTCATCAGGTGTGTCTCTGATATTGATCAGGTGTCTTTGTATCTTGATCTGATATTGATCAGGTGTGTCTCTGATATTGATCACGTGTCTCTGATATTGATCAGGATTTTCTCTGATATTGATCAGGTGTGTCTCTGATATTGATCAGGTGTGTCATTTATATTGATCAGGTGTCTCTGATATTGATCAGGTGTGTCTGATATTGATCAGGTCACCCTGATATTGATCAGGTGTCTCTGTTATTGATCAGGTGTGTCTGATATTGATCAGGTGTGTCTCTGATATTGATAAGGTGTGTCTGTGATATTAACCAGGTGAATCTGATCTTGTTAATGTGACTCTATTATTGATCAGGTGTGTCTCTGGTATTGATTGGGTGTCTCTGATATTGATCAGGTGTGTCTGATATTGATAAGGTGATTCTAATAATGATCAGGTATCTCTGATATTGATAAGGTGATTCTAATAATGATCAGGTATCTCTGATATTGATCAGGTGTGTCAGATATTGATGTGTTGTCCTTGGTATTAATCAGGTGTCTCTGATATTGATCATGTGCGTCTCTAATATTGATCAGGTGTGTCTGATATTGATAAGGTGATTCTAATAATGATCAGGTATCTCTGATATTGATAAGGTGATTCTAATAATGATCAGGTATCTCTGATATTGATCAGGTGTGTCAGATATTGATGTGTTGTCCTTGGTATTAATCAGGTGTCTCTGATATTGATCATGTGCGTCTCTAATATTGATCAGGTGTGTCTGATATTGATCAGGTGTATCATTCATATTGATCAACTGGGTCGGATATTGATCAGGTGTGTCTCTGATGATGATCAGGTGTGTCTCTGATATTGATCAGGTGTGTCAGATATTGATGTGTTGTCCCTGTGTCTGGTAGGCATCAAGTGTCTCTGATATTGATCAGATGTATCTCTGATATTGATCAGGTGTGTCAGATATTGATCAGGTGTCTCTGATATTGATCAGGTGTGTCTCTTATATTGATCAGGTGTCTCTGATATTAATCAGGTGTGTCTAATATTGATCAGATGTGTCTCTGATATTGATCAGGTGTCTCTGATATTGATCAGGTGTGTCTCAGTAATTGATCAGGTGTGTCTCTGATATGGATCAGATGTGTCTGATATTAATCAGGATTTTCTCTGATATTGATCAGGTGTGTCTCTGATATTGATCAGGTGTCTTTGTATATTGATCAGGTGAGTCTGATATTGATCAGGTGTGTCTCTGATATTGATCACGTGTCTCTGATATTGACCAGGATTTTCTCTGATATTGATCAGGTGTGTCTGATATTCATCAGGTGTGTCTCTGATATTGATCAGGTGTCTTTGTATCTTGATCTGATATTGATCAGGTGTGTTTCTGATATTGATCACGTGTCTCTGATATTGATCAGGATTTTCTCTGATATTGATCAGGTGTGTCTCTGATATTGATCAGGTGTGTCATTTATATTGATCAGGTGTCTCTGATATTGATCAGGTGTGTCTGATATTGATCAGGTCACCCTGATATTGATCAGGTGTCTCTGTTATTGATCAGGTGTGTCTGATATTGATCAGGTGTGTCTCTGATATTGATAAGGTGTGTCTGTGATATTAACCAGGTGAATCTGATCTTGTTAATGTGACTCTATTATTGATCAGGTGTGTCTCTGGTATTGATTGGGTGTCTCTGATATTGATCAGGTGTGTCTGATATTGATAAGGTGATTCTAATAATGATCAGGTATCTCTGATATTGATAAGGTGATTCTAATAATGATCAGGTATCTCTGATATTGATCAGGTGTGTCAGATATTGATGTGTTGTCCTTGGTATTAATCAGGTGTCTCTGATATTGATCATGTGCGTCTCTAATATTGATCAGGTGTGTCTGATATTGATAAGGTGATTCTAATAATGATCAGGTATCTCTGATATTGATAAGGTGATTCTAATAATGATCAGGTATCTCTGATATTGATCAGGTGTGTCAGATATTGATGTGTTGTCCTTGGTATTAATCAGGTGTCTCTGATATTGATCATGTGCGTCTCTAATATTGATCAGGTGTGTCTGATATTGATCAGGTGTATCATTTATATTGATCAACTGGGTCGGATATTGATCAGGTGTGTCTCTGATGATGATCAGGTGTGTCTCTGATATTGATCAGGTGTGTCTGGTAGGCATCAAGTGTCTCTGATATTGATCAGATGTATCTCTGATATTGATCAGGTGTGTCAGATATTGATCAGGTGTCTCTGATATTGATCAGGTGTGTCTCTTATATTGATCAGGTGTCTCTGATATTGATCAGGTGTGTCTAATATTGATAAGATGTGTCTCTGATATTGATCAGGTGTCTCTGATATTGATCAGGTGTGTCTCAGTAATTGATCAGGTGTGTCTCTGATATGGATCAGATGTGTCTGATATTAATCAGGTGTCTCTGATATTGATCAGGTGCATCTCTAATATTGATCTGGTGTCTCTGATATTGATCAGGTGTGTCTCTGATATTGATCATGTATGTCTGATATTGCTCAGGTATACCTGTAATATTGATCAAGTATGTTTGATATTGCTCATGTGTGTCTCGGTTATTGATCAGGTGTGTCTGATATTGATCAGGTGTGTCTATAATATTGTCCAGGTGTCTGTGATATTGATCATGTGTGTATCTGATATTGATCAGGTGTGTTTCTGATATTGATCAGGTGTGTCAGATATTGATGTGTTGTCCCTGGTATTGATCAGGTGTCTCTGATATTGATCAGGTGTGTCCAATATTGATCAGGTGTGTCCGATATTGATCAGATGTGTCCGATATTGATCAGGTGTGTCCGATATTGAGCAGGTGTGTCTCTGATATTGATCAGGTATCTCTGATATTGATCATGTGCGTCTCTAATATTGATCAGGTGTGTCTGATATTGATAAGGTGATTCTAATAATGATCAGGTATCTCTGATATTGATAAGGTGATTCTAATAATGATCAGGTATCTCTGATATTGATCAGGTGTGTCAGATATTGATGTGTTGTCCTTGGTATTAATCAGGTGTCTCTGATATTGATCATGTGCGTCTCTAATATTGATTAGGTGTTCCTCTGATATTGATCAGGTGTATCATTTATATTGATCAACTGGGTCGGATATTGATCAGGTGTGTCTCTGATGATGATCAGGTGTGTCTCTGATATTGATCAGGTGTGTCTGGTAGGCATCAAGTGTCTCTGATATTGATCAGATGTATCTCTGATATTGATCAGGTGTGTCAGATATTGATCAGGTGTCTCTGATATTGATCAGGTGTGTCTCTTATATTGATCAGGTGTCTCTGATATTGATCAGGTGTGTCTAATATTGATCAGATGTGTCTCTGATATTGATCAGGTGTCTCTGATATTGATCAGGTGTGTCTCAGTAATTGATCAGGTGTGTCTCTGATATGGATCAGATGTGTCTGATATTAATCAGGTGTCTCTGATATTGATCAGGTGCATCACTAATATTGATCTGGTGTCTCTGATATTGATCAGGTGTGTCTCTGATATTGATCATGTATGTCTGATATTGCTCAGGTATACCTGTAATATTGATCAAGTATGTTTGATATTGCTCATGTGTGTCTCGGTTATTGATCAGGTGTGTCTGATATTGATCAGGTGTGTCTATAATATTGTCCAGGTGTCTGTGATATTGATCATGTGTGTATCTGATATTGATCAGGTGTGTTTCTGATATTGATCAGGTGTGTCAGATATTGATGTGTTGTCCCTGGTATTGATCAGGTGTCTCTGATATTGATCAGGTGTGTCCGATATTGATCAGATGTGTCCGATATTGATCAGGTGTGTCCGATATTGAGCAGGTGTGTCTCTGATATTGATCAGGTATCTCTGATATTGATCAGGTGTGTCCGATATTGATCAGATGTGTGTCTGATATTGATCAGGATTTTCTCTGATATTGATCAGGTGTGTCTCTGATATTGATCAGGTGTCTTTGTATATTGATCAGGTGAGTTTGATATTGATCAGGTGTGTCTCTGATATTGATCACGTGTCTCTGATATTGACCAGGATTTTCTCTGATATTGATCAGGTGTGTCTGATATTCATCAGGTGTGTCTCTGATATTGATCAGGTGTCTTTGTATCTTGATCTGATATTGATCAGGTGTGTCTCTCATATTGATCACGTGTCTCTGATATTGATCAGGATTTTCTCTGATATTGATCAGGTGTGTCTCTGATATTGATCAGGTGTGTCATTTATATTGATCAGGTGTCTCTGATATTGATCAGGTGTGTCTGATATTGATCAGGTCACCCTGATATTGATCAGGTGTCTCTGTTATTGATCAGGTGTGTCTGATATTGATCAGGTGTGTCTCTGATATTGATAAGGTGTGTCTGTGATATTAACCAGGTGAATCTGATCTTGTTAATGTGACTCTATTATTGATCAGGTGTGTCTCTGGTATTGATTGGGTGTCTCTGATATTGATCAGGTGTGTCTGATATTGATAAGGTGATTCTAATAATGATCAGGTATCTCTGATATTGATAAGGTGATTCTAATAATGATCAGGTATCTCTGATATTGATCAGGTGTGTCAGATATTGATGTGTTGTCCTTGGTATTAATCAGGTGTCTCTGATATTGATCATGTGCGTCTCTAATATTGATCAGGTGTGTCTGATATTGATAAGGTGATTCTAATAATGATCAGGTATCTCTGATATTGATAAGGTGATTCTAATAATGATCAGGTATCTCTGATATTGATCAGGTGTGTCAGATATTGATGTGTTGTCCTTAGTATTAATCAGGTGTCTCTGATATTGATCATGTGCGTCTCTAATATTGATCAGGTGTGTCTGATATTGATCAGGTGTATCATTCATATTGATCAACTGGGTCGGATATTGATCAGGTGTGTCTCTGATGATGATCAGGTGTGTCTCTGATATTGATCAGGTGTGTCAGATATTGATGTGTTGTCCCTGTGTCTGGTAGGCATCAAGTGTCTCTGATATTGATCAGATGTATCTCTGATATTGATCAGGTGTGTCAGATATTGATCAGGTGTCTCTGATATTGATCAGGTGTGTCTCTTATATTGATCAGGTGTCTCTGATATTAATCAGGTGTGTCTAATATTGATCAGATGTGTCTCTGATATTGATCAGGTGTCTCTGATATTGATCAGGTGTGTCTCAGTAATTGATCAGGTGTGTCTCTGATATGGATCAGATGTGTCTGATATTAATCAGGATTTTCTCTGATATTGATCAGGTGTGTCTCTGATATTGATCAGGTGTCTTTGTATATTGATCAGGTGAGTCTGATATTGATCAGGTGTGTCTCTGATATTGATCACGTGTCTCTGATATTGACCAGGATTTTCTCTGATATTGATCAGGTGTGTCTGATATTCATCAGGTGTGTCTCTGATATTGATCAGGTGTCTTTGTATCTTGATCTGATATTGATCAGGTGTGTTTCTGATATTGATCACGTGTCTCTGATATTGATCAGGATTTTCTCTGATATTGATCAGGTGTGTCTCTGATATTGATCAGGTGTGTCATTTATATTGATCAGGTGTCTCTGATATTGATCAGGTGTGTCTGATATTGATCAGGTCACCCTGATATTGATCAGGTGTCTCTGTTATTGATCAGGTGTGTCTGATATTGATCAGGTGTGTCTCTGATATTGATAAGGTGTGTCTGTGATATTAACCAGGTGAATCTGATCTTGTTAATGTGACTCTATTATTGATCAGGTGTGTCTCTGGTATTGATTGGGTGTCTCTGATATTGATCAGGTGTGTCTGATATTGATAAGGTGATTCTAATAATGATCAGGTATCTCTGATATTGATAAGGTGATTCTAATAATGATCAGGTATCTCTGATATTGATCAGGTGTGTCAGATATTGATGTGTTGTCCTTGGTATTAATCAGGTGTCTCTGATATTGATCATGTGCGTCTCTAATATTGATCAGGTGTGTCTGATATTGATAAGGTGATTCTAATAATGATCAGGTATCTCTGATATTGATAAGGTGATTCTAATAATGATCAGGTATCTCTGATATTGATCAGGTGTGTCAGATATTGATGTGTTGTCCTTGGTATTAATCAGGTGTCTCTGATATTGATCATGTGCGTCTCTAATATTGATCAGGTGTGTCTGATATTGATCAGGTGTATCATTTATATTGATCAACTGGGTCGGATATTGATCAGGTGTGTCTCTGATGATGATCAGGTGTGTCTCTGATATTGATCAGGTGTGTCTGGTAGGCATCAAGTGTCTCTGATATTGATCAGATGTATCTCTGATATTGATCAGGTGTGTCAGATATTGATCAGGTGTCTCTGATATTGATCAGGTGTGTCTCTTATATTGATCAGGTGTCTCTGATATTGATCAGGTGTGTCTAATATTGATAAGATGTGTCTCTGATATTGATCAGGTGTCTCTGATATTGATCAGGTGTGTCTCAGTAATTGATCAGGTGTGTCTCTGATATGGATCAGATGTGTCTGATATTAATCAGGTGTCTCTGATATTGATCAGGTGCATCTCTAATATTGATCTGGTGTCTCTGATATTGATCAGGTGTGTCTCTGATATTGATCATGTATGTCTGATATTGCTCAGGTATACCTGTAATATTGATCAAGTATGTTTGATATTGCTCATGTGTGTCTCGGTTATTGATCAGGTGTGTCTGATATTGATCAGGTGTGTCTATAATATTGTCCAGGTGTCTGTGATATTGATCATGTGTGTATCTGATATTGATCAGGTGTGTTTCTGATATTGATCAGGTGTGTCAGATATTGATGTGTTGTCCCTGGTATTGATCAGGTGTCTCTGATATTGATCAGGTGTGTCCAATATTGATCAGGTGTGTCCGATATTGATCAGATGTGTCCGATATTGATCAGGTGTGTCCGATATTGAGCAGGTGTGTCTCTGATATTGATCAGGTATCTCTGATATTGATCATGTGCGTCTCTAATATTGATCAGGTGTGTCTGATATTGATAAGGTGATTCTAATAATGATCAGGTATCTCTGATATTGATAAGGTGATTCTAATAATGATCAGGTATCTCTGATATTGATCAGGTGTGTCAGATATTGATGTGTTGTCCTTGGTATTAATCAGGTGTCTCTGATATTGATCATGTGCGTCTCTAATATTGATTAGGTGTTCCTCTGATATTGATCAGGTGTATCATTTATATTGATCAACTGGGTCGGATATTGATCAGGTGTGTCTCTGATGATGATCAGGTGTGTCTCTGATATTGATCAGGTGTGTCTGGTAGGCATCAAGTGTCTCTGATATTGATCAGATGTATCTCTGATATTGATCAGGTGTGTCAGATATTGATCAGGTGTCTCTGATATTGATCAGGTGTGTCTCTTATATTGATCAGGTGTCTCTGATATTGATCAGGTGTGTCTAATATTGATCAGATGTGTCTCTGATATTGATCAGGTGTCTCTGATATTGATCAGGTGTGTCTCAGTAATTGATCAGGTGTGTCTCTGATATGGATCAGATGTGTCTGATATTAATCAGGTGTCTCTGATATTGATCAGGTGCATCACTAATATTGATCTGGTGTCTCTGATATTGATCAGGTGTGTCTCTGATATTGATCATGTATGTCTGATATTGCTCAGGTATACCTGTAATATTGATCAAGTATGTTTGATATTGCTCATGTGTGTCTCGGTTATTGATCAGGTGTGTCTGATATTGATCAGGTGTGTCTATAATATTGTCCAGGTGTCTGTGATATTGATCATGTGTGTATCTGATATTGATCAGGTGTGTTTCTGATATTGATCAGGTGTGTCAGATATTGATGTGTTGTCCCTGGTATTGATCAGGTGTCTCTGATATTGATCAGGTGTGTCCGATATTGATCAGATGTGTCCGATATTGATCAGGTGTGTCCGATATTGAGCAGGTGTGTCTCTGATATTGATCAGGTATCTCTGATATTGATCAGGTGTGTCCGATATTGATCAGATGTGTGTCTGATATTGATCAGGATTTTCTCTGATATTGATCAGGTGTGTCTCTGATATTGATCAGGTGTCTTTGTATATTGATCAGGTGAGTTTGATATTGATCAGGTGTGTCTCTGATATTGATCACGTGTCTCTGATATTGACCAGGATTTTCTCTGATATTGATCAGGTGTGTCTGATATTCATCAGGTGTGTCTCTGATATTGATCAGGTGTCTTTGTATCTTGATCTGATATTGATCAGGTGTGTCTCTCATATTGATCACGTGTCTCTGATATTGATCAGGATTTTCTCTGATATTGATCAGGTGTGTCTCTGATATTGATCAGGTGTGTCATTTATATTGATCAGGTGTCTCTGATATTGATCAGGTGTGTCTGATATTGATCAGGTCACCCTGATATTGATCAGGTGTCTCTGTTATTGATCAGGTGTGTCTGATATTGATCAGGTGTGTCTCTGATATTGATAAGGTGTGTCTGTGATATTAACCAGGTGAATCTGATCTTGTTAATGTGACTCTATTATTGATCAGGTGTGTCTCTGGTATTGATTGGGTGTCTCTGATATTGATCAGGTGTGTCTGATATTGATAAGGTGATTCTAATAATGATCAGGTATCTCTGATATTGATAAGGTGATTCTAATAATGATCAGGTATCTCTGATATTGATCAGGTGTGTCAGATATTGATGTGTTGTCCTTGGTATTAATCAGGTGTCTCTGATATTGATCATGTGCGTCTCTAATATTGATCAGGTGTGTCTGATATTGATAAGGTGATTCTAATAATGATCAGGTATCTCTGATATTGATAAGGTGATTCTAATAATGATCAGGTATCTCTGATATTGATCAGGTGTGTCAGATATTGATGTGTTGTCCTTAGTATTAATCAGGTGTCTCTGATATTGATCATGTGCGTCTCTAATATTGATCAGGTGTGTCTGATATTGATCAGGTGTATCATTTATATTGATCAGCTGGGTCGGATATTGATCAGGTGTGTCTCTGATGATGATCAGGTGTGTCTCTGATATTGATCAGGTGTGTCTGGTAGTCATCAAGTGTCTCTGATATTGATCAGATGTATCTCTGATATTGATCAGGTGTGTCAGATATTGATCAGGTGTCTCTGATATTGATCAGGTGTGTCTCTTATATTGATCAGGTGTCTCTGATATTGATCAGGTGTGTCTAATATTGATCAGATGTGTCTCTGATATTGATCAGGTGTCTCTGATATTGATCAGATGTGTCTCAGTAATTGATCAGGTTTGTCTCTGATATGGATCAGATGTGTCTGATATTAATCAGGTGTCTCTGATATTGATCAGGTGCATCTCTAATATTGATCAGGTGTCTCTGATATTGATCAGGTGTGTCTCTGATATTGATCAGGTGTGTCTCTGATATTGATCAAGTATGTCTGATATTGCTCAGGTATACCTGTAATATTGATCAAGTATGTTTGATATTGCTCATGTGTGTCTCGGTTATTGATCAGGTGTGTCTGATATTGATCAGGTGTGTCTATAATATTGACCAGGTGTCTGTGATATTGATCATGTGTGTATCTGATATTGATCAGGTGTGTTTCTGATATTGATCAGGTGTGTCAGATATTGATGTGTTGTCCCTGGTATTGATCAGGTGTCTCTGATATTGATCAGGTGTGTCCAATATTGATCAGGTGTGTCCGATATTGATCAGGTGTGTCCGATATTGATCAGGTGTCTCTGATATTGAGCAGGTGTGTCTCTGATATTGATCAGGTATCTCTGATATTGATCAGGTGTGTCCGATATTGATCAGGTGTCTCTGATATTGATCACGTTTGTCTCTGATATTGATCAGATGTGTGTCTGATATGGAGCAGGTCTGTATGACATTGATCACATGTCTATGATATTGATCAGGTGCGTCTCTAATGTTGAGCAGACATTTCACTGATATTGATCAGATGTGTCTAATATTGATCGGTTGTGTCTGATATTGATTAGGTGTTTCTCTGATATTGATCAGGTGTGTCTCTGATATGGATCAAGTGTGTCTGATATTGATGGGTGTCTCTGATATTGATCATGTGCATCTCTAATATTGATCAGGTATGTCTGATATTGATCAGGTGTGTCTGATATTGATCAGGTGTCTCTGATATTGATCAGGTGTGTCTCTTATATTGATCAGGTGTCTCTGATATTGATCGGGTGTGTCTGATATTCATCAGGTGTGTCTGTGATATTGATCAGGTATCTTTGTATATTGATCTGATGTTGATCAGGTGTGCCTCTGATATTGATCACGTGTCTCTGATAGTGATCAGGATTTTCTCTGATATTGATCAGGTTTGTCTATGATATTGGTCAGGTGTGTCTGATATTGATCAGGTGTCTTTGTAACTTGATCTGATATTGATCAGGTGTGTCTCTGATATTGATCACGTGCCTCTGATATTGATCAGGATTTTCTCTGATATTGATCAGGTGTGTCTCTGATAATAATCAGGTGTGTCATTTATATTGATCAGGTGTCTCTGATATTGATCAGGTGCGTCTCTAATATTGATCTGGTGTCTCTGATATTGATCAGGTGTGTCTCTGATATTGATCAGGTGTGTCTCTGATATTGATCAAGTATGTCTGATATTGCTCAGGTATACCTGCAATATTGACCAGGTGTCTGTGATATTGATCATGTGTGTATCTGATATTGATCAGGTGTGTTTCTGATATTGATCAGGTGTGTCAGATATTGATGTGTTGTCCCTGGTATTGATCAGGTGTCTCTGATATTGATCAGGTGTGTTCAATATTAATCAGGTGTGTCCAATATTGATCAGGTGTGTCCGATATTGATCTGGTGTCTCTGATATTGAGCAGGTGTGTCTCTGATATTGATCAGGTATCTCTGATATTGATCAGGTGTGTCCGATATTGATCAGGTGTCTCTGATATTGATCACGTTTGTCTCTGATATTGATCAGATGTGTCTCTGATATGGAGCAGGTGTGTATGACATTGATCACATGTCTATGATATTGATCAGGTGCGTCTCTAATATTGAGCAGACATTTCACTGATATTGATCAGATGTGTCTAATATTGATCAGGTGTCTCTGATATTGATTAGGTGTTCCTCTGATATTGATCAGGTGTGTCTCTGATATGGATCAAGTGTGTCTGATATTGATGGGTGTCTCTGATATTGATCATGTGCGTCTCTAATATTGATCAGGTATGTCTGATATTGATCAGGTGTATCATTTATATTGATCAGGTGGGTCGGACATTGATCAAGTGTGTCTCTGATGATGATCAGGTGTGTCTCTGATATTGATCAGGTGTGTCTGGTAGTCATCAAGTGTCTCTGATATTGATCAGATGTGTCTCTGATATTGATCAGGTGTGTCTTATATTGATCAGGTGTCTCTGATATTGATCAGGTGTCTCTGATATTGATCACGTGTCTCTGATATTGATCATGTGTCTCTGATATTGATCAGGATTTTCTCTGATATTGATCAGGTGTGTCTCTGATATTGATCAGGTGTCTTTGTATATTGATCAGGTGAGTCTGATATTGATCAGGTGTGTCTCTGATATTGATCACGTGTCTCTGATATTGACCAGGATTTTCTCTGATATTGATCAGGTGTGTCTGATATTCATCAGGTGTGTCTCTGATATTGATCAGGTGTCTTTGTATCTTGATCTGATATTGATCAGGTGTGTCTCTGATATTGATCACGTGTCTCTGATATTGATCAGGATTTTCTCTGATGTTGATCAGGTGTGTCTCTGATATTGATCAGGTGTGTCATTTATATTGATCAGGTGTCTCTGATATTGATCACGTTTGTCTCTGATATTGATCAGATGTGTGTCTGATATTGATCAGGATTTTCTCTGATATTGATCAGGTGTGTCTCTGATATTGATCAGGTGTCTTTGTATATTGATCAGGTGAGTCTGATATTGATCAGGTGTGTCTCTGATATTGATCACGTGTCTCTGATATTGACCAGGATTTTCTCTGATATTGATCAGGTGTGTCTGATATTCATCAGGTGTGTCTCTGATATTGATCAGGTGTCTTTGTATCTTGATCTGATATTGATCAGGTGTGTCTCTCATATTGATCACGTGTCTCTGATATTGATCAGGATTTTCTCTGATATTGATCAGGTGTGTCTCTGATATTGATCAGGTGTGTCATTTATATTGATCAGGTGTCTCTGATATTGATCAGGTGTGTCTGATATTGATCAGGTCACCCTGATATTGATCAGGTGTCTGTTATTGATCAGGTGTGTCTGATATTGATCAGGTGTGTCTCTGATATTGATAAGGTGTGTCTGTGATATTAACCAGGTGAATCTGATCTTGTTAATGTGACTCTATTATTGATCAGGTGTGTCTCTGGTATTGATTGGGTGTCTCTGATATTGATCAGGTGTGTCTGATATTGATAAGGTGATTCTAATAATGATCAGGTATCTCTGATATTGATAAGGTGATTCTAATAATGATCAGGTATCTCTGATATTGATCAGGTGTGTCAGATATTGATGTGTTGTCCTTGGTATTAATCAGGTGTCTCTGATATTGATCATGTGCGTCTCTAATATTGATCAGGTGTGTCTGATATTGATAAGGTGATTCTAATAATGATCAGGTATCTCTGATATTGATAAGGTGATTCTAATAATGATCAGGTATCTCTGATATTGATCAGGTGTGTCAGATATTGATGTGTTGTCCTTGGTATTAATCAGGTGTCTCTGATATTGATCATGTGCGTCTCTAATATTGATCAGGTGTGTCTGATATTGATCAGGTGTATCATTTATATTGATCAGCTGGGTCGGATATTGATCAGGTGTGTCTCTGATGATGATCAGGTGTGTCTCTGATATTGATCAGGTGTGTCTGGTAGTCATCAAGTGTCTCTGATATTGATCAGATGTATCTCTGATATTGATCAGGTGTGTCAGATATTGATCAGGTGTCTCTGATATTGATCAGGTGTGTCTCTTATATTGATCAGGTGTCTCTGATATTGATCAGGTGTGTCTAATATTGATCAGATGTGTCTCTGATATTGATCAGGTGTCTCTGATATTGATCAGATGTGTCTCAGTAATTGATCAGGTTTGTCTCTGATATGGATCAGATGTGTCTGATATTAATCAGGTGTCTCTGATATTGATCAGGTGCATCTCTAATATTGATCAGGTGTCTCTGATATTGATCAGGTGTGTCTCTGATATTGATCAGGTGTGTCTCTGATATTGATCAAGTATGTCTGATATTGCTCAGGTATACCTGTAATATTGATCAAGTATGTTTGATATTGCTCATGTGTGTCTCGGTTATTGATCAGGTGTGTCTGATATTGATCAGGTGTGTCTATAATATTGACCAGGTGTCTGTGATATTGATCATGTGTGTATCTGATATTGATCAGGTGTGTTTCTGATATTGATCAGGTGTGTCAGATATTGATGTGTTGTCCCTGGTATTGATCAGGTGTCTCTGATATTGATCAGGTGTGTCCAATATTGATCAGGTGTGTCCGATATTGATCAGGTGTGTCCGATATTGATCAGGTGTCTCTGATATTGAGCAGGTGTGTCTCTGATATTGATCAGGTATCTCTGATATTGATCAGGTGTGTCCGATATTGATCAGGTGTCTCTGATATTGATCACGTTTGTCTCTGATATTGATCAGATGTGTGTCTGATATGGAGCAGGTCTGTATGACATTGATCACATGTCTATGATATTGATCAGGTGCGTCTTTAATGTTGAGCAGACATTTCACTGATATTGATCAGATGTGTCTAATATTGATCGGTTGTGTCTGATATTGATTAGGTGTTTCTCTGATATTGATCAGGTGTGTCTCTGATATGGATCAAGTGTGTCTGATATTGATGGGTGTCTCTGATATTGATTATGTGCGTCTCTAATATTGATCAGGTATGTCTGATATTGATCAGGTGTGTCTGATATTGATCAGGTGTCTCTGATATTGATCAGGTGTGTCTCTTATATTGATCAGGTGTCTCTGATATTGATCAGGTGTGTCTGATATTCATCAGGTGTGTCTGTGATATTGATCAGGTGTCTTTGTATATTGATCTGATGTTGATCAGGTGTGCCTCTGATATTGATCACGTGTCTCTGATAGTGATCAGGATTTTCTCTGATATTGATCAGGTTTGTCTATGATATTGGTCAGGTGTGTCTCTGATATTGATCAGGTGTCTTTGTAACTTGATCTGATATTGATCAGGTGTGTCTCTGATATTGATCACGTGCCTCTGATATTGATCAGGATTTTCTCTGATATTGATCAGGTGTGTCTCTGATATTGATCAGGTGTGTCATTTATATTGATCAGGTGTCTCTGAAATTGATCAGGTGTGTCTGATATTGATCAGGTCACCCTGATATTGATCAGGTGTCTCTGTTATTGATCAGGTGTGTCTGATATTGATCAGGTGTATCATTTATATTGATCAGCTGGGTCGGATATTGATCAGGTGTGTCTCTGATGATGATCAGGTATGTCTCTGATATTGATCAGGTGTGTCTGATATTGATCAGGTGTATCATTTATATTGATCAGCTGGGTCGGATATTGATCAGGTGTGTCTCTGATGATGATCAGGTGTGTCTCTGATATTGATCAGGTGTGTCTGGTAGTCAAGTGTCTCTGATATTGATCAGATGTATCTCTGATATTGATCAGGTGTGTCAGATATTGATCAGGTGTCTCTGATATTGATCAGGTGTGTCTCTTATATTGATCAGGTGTCTCTGATATTGATCAGGTGTGTCTAATATTGATCAGATGTGTCTCTGATATTGATCAGGTGTCTCTGATATTGATCAGGTGTGTCTCAGTAATTGATCAGGTGTGTCTCTGATATGGATCAGATGTGTCTCTCAGGTGTCTCTGATATTGATCAGGTGCGTCTCTAATATTGATCTGGTGTCTCTGATATTGATCAGGTGTGTCTCTGATATTGATCAGGTGTGTCTCTTATATTGATCAGGTGTCTCTGATATTGATCAGGTGTGTCTAATATTGATCAGATGTGTCTCTGCGATTGATCAGGTGTCTCTGATATTGATCAGGTGTGTCTCAGTAATTGATCAGGTGTGTCTCTGATAGGGATCAGATGTGTCTGATATTAATCAGGTGTCTCTGATATTGATCAGGTGCGTTTCTAATATTGATCTGGTGTCTCTGATATTGATCAGGTGTGTCTCTGATATTGATCAAGTATGTCTGATATTGCTCAGGTATACCTGTAATATTGACCAGGTGTCTGTGATATTGATCATGTGTGTATCTGATATTGATCAGGTGTGTTTCTGATATTGATCAGGTGTGTCAGATATTGATGCGTTGTCCCTGGTATTGATCAGGTGTCTCTGATATTGATCAGGTGTGTCCAATATTGATCAGGTGTGTCCGATATTGATCAGGTGTGTCCGATATTGAGCAGGTGTGTCTCTGATATTGATCAGATGTGTGTCTGATATGGAGCAGGTGTGTATGACATTGATCACATGTCTATGATATTGATCAGGTGCGTCTCTAATGTTGAGCAGACATTTCACTGATATTGATCAGATGTGTCTAATATTGATCAGGTGTCTCTGATATTGATTAGGTGTGTCTGATATTGATAAGGTGATTCTAATAATGATCAGGTATCTCTGATATTGATAAGGTGATTCTAATAATGATCAGGTATCTCTGATATTGATCAGGTGTGTCAGATATTGATGTGTTGTCCTTGGTATTAATCAGGTGTCTCTGATATTGATCATGTGCGTCTCTAATATTGATCAGGTGTGTCTGATATTGATAAGGTGATTCTAATAATGATCAGGTATCTCTGATATTGATAAGGTGATTCTAATAATGATCAGGTATCTCTGATATTGATCAGGTGTGTCAGATATTGATGTATTATCCTTGGTATTAATCAGGTGTCTCTGATATTGATCATGTGCGTCTCTAATATTGATCAGGTGTGTCTGATATTGATCAGGTGTATCATTTATATTGATCAGCTGGGTCGGATATTGATCAGGTGTGTCTCTGATGATGATCAGGTGTGTCTCTGATATTGATCAGGTGTGTCTGGTAGTCATCAAGTGTCTCTGATATTGATCAGATGTATCTCTGATATTGATCAGGTGTGTCAGATATTGATCAGGTGTCTCTGATATTGATCAGGTGTGTCTCTTATATTGATCAGGTGTCTCTGATATTGATCAGGTGTGTCTAATATTGATCAGATGTGTCTCTGATATTGATCAGGTGTCTCTGATATTGATCAGATGTGTCTCAGTAATTGATCAGGTTTGTCTCTGATATGGATCAGATGTGTCTGATATTAATCAGGTGTCTCTGATATTGATCAGGTGCATCTCTAATATTGATCAGGTGTCTCTGATATTGATCAGGTGTGTCTCTGATATTGATCAGGTGTGTCTCTGATATTGATCAAGTATGTCTGATATTGCTCAGGTATACCTGTAATATTGATCAAGTATGTTTGATATTGCTCATGTGTGTCTCGGTTATTGATCAGGTGTGTCTGATATTGATCAGGTGTGTCTATAATATTGACCAGGTGTCTGTGATATTGATCATGTGTGTATCTGATATTGATCAGGTGTGTTTCTGATATTGATCAGGTGTGTCAGATATTGATGTGTTGTCCTTGGTATTAATCAGGTGTCTCTGATATTGATCATGTGCGTCTCTAATATTGATCAGGTGTGTCTGATATTGATAAGGTGATTCTAATAATGATCAGGTATCTCTGATATTGATAAGGTGATTCTAATAATGATCAGGTATCTCTGATATTGATCAGGTGTGTCAGATATTGATGTATTATCCTTGGTATTAATCAGGTGTCTCTGATATTGATCATGTGCGTCTCTAATATTGATCAGGTGTGTCTGATATTGATCAGGTGTATCATTTATATTGATCAGCTGGGTCGGATATTGATCAGGTGTGTCTCTGATGATGATCAGGTGTGTCTCTGATATTGATCAGGTGTGTCTGGTAGTCATCAAGTGTCTCTGATATTGATCAGATGTATCTCTGATATTGATCAGGTGTGTCAGATATTGATCAGGTGTCTCTGATATTGATCAGGTGTGTCTCTTATATTGATCAGGTGTCTCTGATATTGATCAGGTGTGTCTAATATTGATCAGATGTGTCTCTGATATTGATCAGGTGTCTCTGATATTGATCAGATGTGTCTCAGTAATTGATCAGGTTTGTCTCTGATATGGATCAGATGTGTCTGATATTAATCAGGTGTCTCTGATATTGATCAGGTGCATCTCTAATATTGATCAGGTGTCTCTGATATTGATCAGGTGTGTCTCTGATATTGATCAGGTGTGTCTCTGATATTGATCAAGTATGTCTGATATTGCTCAGGTATACCTGTAATATTGATCAAGTATGTTTGATATTGCTCATGTGTGTCTCGGTTATTGATCAGGTGTGTCTGATATTGATCAGGTGTGTCTATAATATTGACCAGGTGTCTGTGATATTGATCATGTGTGTATCTGATATTGATCAGGTGTGTTTCTGATATTGATCAGGTGTGTCAGATATTGATGTGTTGTCCCTGGTATTGATCAGGTGTCTCTGATATTGATCAGGTGTGTCCAATATTGATCAGGTGTGTCCGATATTGATCAGGTGTGTCCGATATTGATCAGGTGTCTCTGATATTGAGCAGGTGTGTCTCTGATATTGATCAGGTATCTCTGATATTGATCAGGTGTGTCCGATATTGATCAGGTGTCTCTGATATTGATCACGTTTGTCTCTGATATTGATCAGATGTGTGTCTGATATGGAGCAGGTCTGTATGTCATTGATCACATGTCTATGATATTGATCAGGTGCGTCTTTAATGTTGAGCAGACATTTCACTGATATTGATCAGATGTGTCTAATATTGATCGGTTGTGTCTGATATTGATTAGGTGTTTCTCTGATATTGATCAGGTGTGTCTCTGATATGGATCAAGTGTGTCTGATATTGATGGGTGTCTCTGATATTGATCATGTGCGTCTCTAATATTGATCAGGTATGTCTGATATTGATCAGGTGTGTCTGATATTGATCAGGTGTCTCTGATATTGATCAGGTGTGTCTCTTATATTGATCAGGTGTCTCTGATATTGATCAGGTGTGTCTGATATTCATCAGGTGTGTCTGTGATATTGATCAGGTGTCTTTGTATATTGATCTGATGTTGATCAGGTGTGCCTCTGATATTGATCACGTGTCTCTGATAGTGATCAGGATTTTCTCTGATATTGATCAGGTTTGTCTATGATATTGGTCAGGTGTGTCTCTGATATTGATCAGGTGTCTTTGTAACTTGATCTGATATTGATCAGGTGTGTCTCTGATATTGATCACGTGCCTCTGATATTGATCAGGATTTTCTCTGATATTGATCAGGTGTGTCTCTGATATTGATCAGGTGTGTCATTTATATTGATCAGGTGTCTCTGAAATTGATCAGGTGTGTCTGATATTGATCAGGTCACCCTGATATTGATCAGGTGTCTCTGTTATTGATCAGGTGTGTCTGATATTGATCAGGTGTATCATTTATATTGATCAGCTGGGTCGGATATTGATCAGGTGTGTCTCTGATGATGATCAGGTATGTCTCTGATATTGATCAGGTGTGTCTGATATTGATCAGGTGTATCATTTATATTGATCAGCTGGGTCGGATATTGATCAGGTGTGTCTCTGATGATGATCAGGTGTGTCTCTGATATTGATCAGGTGTGTCTGGTAGTCAAGTGTCTCTGATATTGATCAGATGTATCTCTGATATTGATCAGGTGTGTCAGATATTGATCAGGTGTCTCTGATATTGATCAGGTGTGTCTCTTATATTGATCAGGTGTCTCTGATATTGATCAGGTGTGTCTAATATTGATCAGATGTGTCTCTGATATTGATCAGGTGTCTCTGATATTGATCAGGTGTGTCTCAGTAATTGATCAGGTGTGTCTCTGATATGGATCAGATGTGTCTCTCAGGTGTCTCTGATATTGATCAGGTGTGTCTCTAATATTGATCTGGTGTCTCTGATATTGATCAGGTGTGTCTCTGATATTGATCAGGTGTGTCTCTTATATTGATCAGGTGTCTCTGATATTGATCAGGTGTGTCTAATATTGATCAGATGTGTCTCTGATATTGATCAGGTGTCTCTGATATTGATCAGGTGTGTCTCAGTAATTGATCAGGTGTGTCTCTGATATGGATCAGATGTGTCTCTCAGGTGTCTCTGATATTGATCAGGTGCGTCTCTAATATTGATCTGGTGTCTCTGATATTGATCAGGTGTGTCTCTGATATTGATCAGGTGTGTCTCTTATATTGATCAGGTGTCTCTGATATTGATCAGGTGTGTCTAATATTGATCAGATGTGTCTCTGCGATTGATCAGGTGTCTCTGATATTGATCAGGTGTGTCTCAGTAATTGATCAGGTGTGTCTCTGATAGGGATCAGATGTGTCTGATATTAATCAGGTGTCTCTGATATTGATCAGGTGCGTTTCTAATATTGATCTGGTGTCTCTGATATTGATCAGGTGTGTCTCTGATATTGATCAAGTATGTCTGATATTGCTCAGGTATACCTGTAATATTGACCAGGTGTCTGTGATATTGATCATGTGTGTATCTGATATTGATCAGGTGTGTTTCTGATATTGATCAGGTGTGTCAGATATTGATGCGTTGTCCCTGGTATTGATCAGGTGTCTCTGATATTGATCAGGTGTGTCCAATATTGATCAGGTGTGTCCGATATTGATCAGGTGTGTCCGATATTGAGCAGGTGTGTCTCTGATATTGATCAGATGTGTGTCTGATATGGAGCAGGTGTGTATGACATTGATCACATGTCTATGATATTGATCAGGTGCGTCTCTAATGTTGAGCAGACATTTCACTGATATTGATCAGATGTGTCTAATATTGATCAGGTGTCTCTGATATTGATTAGGTGTGTCTGATATTGATAAGGTGATTCTAATAATGATCAGGTATCTCTGATATTGATAAGGTGATTCTAATAATGATCAGGTATCTCTGATATTGATCAGGTGTGTCAGATATTGATGTGTTGTCCTTGGTATTAATCAGGTGTCTCTGATATTGATCATGTGCGTCTCTAATATTGATCAGGTGTGTCTGATATTGATAAGGTGATTCTAATAATGATCAGGTATCTCTGATATTGATAAGGTGATTCTAATAATGATCAGGTATCTCTGATATTGATCAGGTGTGTCAGATATTGATGTATTATCCTTGGTATTAATCAGGTGTCTCTGATATTGATCATGTGCGTCTCTAATATTGATCAGGTGTGTCTGATATTGATCAGGTGTATCATTTATATTGATCAGCTGGGTCGGATATTGATCAGGTGTGTCTCTGATGATGATCAGGTGTGTCTCTGATATTGATCAGGTGTGTCTGGTAGTCATCAAGTGTCTCTGATATTGATCAGATGTATCTCTGATATTGATCAGGTGTGTCAGATATTGATCAGGTGTCTCTGATATTGATCAGGTGTGTCTCTTATATTGATCAGGTGTCTCTGATATTGATCAGGTGTGTCTAATATTGATCAGATGTGTCTCTGATATTGATCAGGTGTCTCTGATATTGATCAGATGTGTCTCAGTAATTGATCAGGTTTGTCTCTGATATGGATCAGATGTGTCTGATATTAATCAGGTGTCTCTGATATTGATCAGGTGCATCTCTAATATTGATCAGGTGTCTCTGATATTGATCAGGTGTGTCTCTGATATTGATCAGGTGTGTCTCTGATATTGATCAAGTATGTCTGATATTGCTCAGGTATACCTGTAATATTGATCAAGTATGTTTGATATTGCTCATGTGTGTCTCGGTTATTGATCAGGTGTGTCTGATATTGATCAGGTGTGTCTATAATATTGACCAGGTGTCTGTGATATTGATCATGTGTGTATCTGATATTGATCAGGTGTGTTTCTGATATTGATCAGGTGTGTCAGATATTGATGTGTTGTCCCTGGTATTGATCAGGTGTCTCTGATATTGATCAGGTGTGTCCAATATTGATCAGGTGTGTCCGATATTGATCAGGTGTGTCCGATATTGATCAGGTGTCTCTGATATTGAGCAGGTGTGTCTCTGATATTGATCAGGTATCTCTGATATTGATCAGGTGTGTCCGATATTGATCAGGTGTCTCTGATATTGATCACGTTTGTCTCTGATATTGATCAGATGTGTGTCTGATATGGAGCAGGTCTGTATGACATTGATCACATGTCTATGATATTGATCAGGTGCGTCTCTAATGTTGAGCAGACATTTCACTGATATTGATCAGATGTGTCTAATATTGATCGGTTGTGTCTGATATTGATTAGGTGTTTCTCTGATATTGATCAGGTGTGTCTCTGATATGGATCAAGTGTGTCTGATATTGATGGGTGTCTCTGATATTGATCATGTGCGTCTCTAATATTGATCAGGTATGTCTGATATTGATCAGGTGTGTCTGATATTGATCAGGTGTCTCTGATATTGATCAGGTGTGTCTCTTATATTGATCAGGTGTCTCTGATATTGATCAGGTGTGTCTGATATTCATCAGGTGTGTCTGTGATATTGATCAGGTGTCTTTGTATATTGATCTGATGTTGATCAGGTGTGCCTCTGATATTGATCACGTGTCTCTGATAGTGATCAGGATTTTCTCTGATATTGATCAGGTTTGTCTATGATATTGGTCAGGTGTGTCTCTGATATTGATCAGGTGTCTTTGTAACTTGATCTGATATTGATCAGGTGTGTCTCTGATATTGATCACGTGCCTCTGATATTGATCAGGATTTTCTCTGATATTGATCAGGTGTGTCTCTGATATTGATCAGGTGTGTCATTTATATTGATCAGGTGTCTCTGAAATTGATCAGGTGTGTCTGATATTGATCAGGTCACCCTGATATTGATCAGGTGTCTCTGTTATTGATCAGGTGTGTCTGATATTGATCAGGTGTATCATTTATATTGATCAGCTGGGTCGGATATTGATCAGGTGTGTCTCTGATGATGATCAGGTATGTCTCTGATATTGATCAGGTGTGTCTGATATTGATCAGGTGTATCATTTATATTGATCAGCTGGGTCGGATATTGATCAGGTGTGTCTCTGATGATGATCAGGTGTGTCTCTGATATTGATCAGGTGTGTCTGGTAGTCAAGTGTCTCTGATATTGATCAGATGTATCTCTGATATTGATCAGGTGTGTCAGATATTGATCAGGTGTCTCTGATATTGATCAGGTGTGTCTCTTATATTGATCAGGTGTCTCTGATATTGATCAGGTGTGTCTAATATTGATCAGATGTGTCTCTGATATTGATCAGGTGTCTCTGATATTGATCAGGTGTGTCTCAGTAATTGATCAGGTGTGTCTCTGATATGGATCAGATGTGTCTCTCAGGTGTCTCTGATATTGATCAGGTGCGTCTCTAATATTGATCTGGTGTCTCTGATATTGATCAGGTGTGTCTCTGATATTGATCAGGTGTGTCTCTTATATTGATCAGGTGTCTCTGATATTGATCAGGTGTGTCTAATATTGATCAGATGTGTCTCTGCGATTGATCAGGTGTCTCTGATATTGATCAGGTGTGTCTCAGTAATTGATCAGGTGTGTCTCTGATAGGGATCAGATGTGTCTGATATTAATCAGGTGTCTCTGATATTGATCAGGTGCGTTTCTAATATTGATCTGGTGTCTCTGATATTGATCAGGTGTGTCTCTGATATTGATCAAGTATGTCTGATATTGCTCAGGTATACCTGTAATATTGACCAGGTGTCTGTGATATTGATCATGTGTGTATCTGATATTGATCAGGTGTGTTTCTGATATTGATCAGGTGTGTCAGATATTGATGCGTTGTCCCTGGTATTGATCAGGTGTCTCTGATATTGATCAGGTGTGTCCAATATTGATCAGGTGTGTCCGATATTGATCAGGTGTGTCCGATATTGAGCAGGTGTGTCTCTGATATTGATCAGATGTGTGTCTGATATGGAGCAGGTGTGTATGACATTGATCACATGTCTATGATATTGATCAGGTGCGTCTCTAATGTTGAGCAGACATTTCACTGATATTGATCAGATGTGTCTAATATTGATCAGGTGTCTCTGATATTGATTAGGTGTTTCTCTGATATTGATCAGGTGTGTCTCTGATATGGATCAAGTGTGTCTGATATTGATGGGTGTCTCTGATATTGATCATGTGCGTCTCTAATATTGATCAGGTATGTCTGATATTGATCAGGTGTGTCTGATATTGATCAGGTGTCTCTGATATTGATCAGGTGTGTCTCTTATATTGATCAGGTGTCTCTGATATTGATCAGGTGTGTCTGATATTCATCAGGTGTGTCTGTGATATTGATCAGGTATCTTTGTATATTGATCTGATATTGATCAGGTGTGTCTCTGATATTGATCACGTGTCTCTGATCTTGTTAAGGTGACTCTGATATTGGTCAGGTGTGTCTCTGATATTGATCAGGTGTGTCTCTGATATTGATCAGGTGTGTCTGATATTTATAAGGTGATTCTAATAATGATCAGGTATCTCTGATATTGATCAGGTGTCTCTGATATTAAACAGCTTTGTCTGTGAAATTGAACAGGTGTGTCTCTGATATGGATCAGGTGCCTCTGATATTGATCAGGTGTGTCTCTGATATAGATCACGTGTTCCTGATATTGATCAGGTGTGTCTCTGATATTGATCAGGTGAATCTGATATTGATCATGTGTGTCTCGCATATTGATCATGTGTTTCTCTGATATTGATCAGGTGCGTCTAATATTGATCTGGTGTCTCTGGTATGGATCAGGTGTGTCTGATATTAATTAGGTGTCTCTGATATTGATCAGGTGTGTCTCTAATATTGATCTGGTGTCTCTGATATTGATCAGGTGTGTCTCTGATATTGATCAGGTGTGTCTCTGATATTGATCAGGTATGTCTGATATTGCTCAGGTGTACCTGTAATATTGATCAAGTATGTTTGATATTGCTCATGTGTGTCTCGGTTATTGATCAGGTGTGTCTGATATTGATCAGGTGTGTCTATAATATTGACCAGGTGTCTGTGATATTGATCATGTGTGTATCTGATATTGATCATGTGTGTTTCTGATATTGATCAGGTGTGTCTCTGATATTGATCACGTTTGTCTCTGATATTGATCAGATGTGTGTCTGATATGGAGCAGGTCTGTATGACATTGATCACATGTCTATGATATTGATCAGGTGCGTCTCTAATGTTGAGCAGACATTTCACTGATATTGATCAGATGTGTCTAATATTGATCGGTTGTGTCTGATATTGATTAGGTGTTTCTCTGATATTGATCAGGTGTGTCTCTGATATGGATCAAGTGTGTCTGATATTGATGGGTGTCTCTGATATTGATCATGTGCATCTCTAATATTGATCAGGTATGTCTGATATTGATCAGGTGTGTCTGATATTGATCAGGTGTCTCTGATATTGATCAGGTGTGTCTCTTATATTGATCAGGTGTCTCTGATATTGATCAGGTGTGTCTGATATTCATCAGGTGTGTCTGTGATATTGATCAGGTATCTTTGTATATTGATCTGATGTTGATCAGGAGTGCCTCTGATATTGATCACGTGTCTCTGATAGTGATCAGGATTTTCTCTGATATTGATCAGGTTTGTCTATGATATTGGTCAGGTGTGTCTCTGATATTGATCAGGTGTCTTTGTAACTTGATCTGATATTGATCAGGTGTGTCTCTGATATTGATCACGTGCCTCTGATATTGATCAGGATTTTCTCTGATATTGATCAGGTGTGTCTCTGATAATAATCAGGTGTGTCATTTATATTGATCAGGTGTCTCTGATATTGATCAGGTGCGTCTCTAATATTGATCTGGTGTCTCTGATATTGATCAGGTGTGTCTCTGATATTGATCAGGTGTGTCTCTGATATTGATCAAGTATGTCTGATATTGCTCAGGTATACCTGCAATATTGACCAGGTGTCTGTGATATTGATCATGTGTGTATCTGATATTGATCAGGTGTGTTTCTGATATTGATCAGGTGTGTCAGATATTGATGTGTTGTCCCTGGTATTGATCAGGTGTCTCTGATATTGATCAGGTGTGTCCGATATTGATCAGGTGTGTCCGATATTGATCAGGTGTCTCTGATATTGAGCAGGTGTGTCTCTGATATTGATCAGGTATCTCTGATATTGATCAGGTGTGTCCGATATTGATCAGGTGTCTCTGATATTGATCACGTTTGTCTCTGATATTGATCAGATGTGTGTCTGATATGGAGCAGGTCTGTATGACATTGATCACATGTCTATGATATTGATCAGGTGCGTCTCTAATGTTGAGCAGACATTTCACTGATATTGATCAGATGTGTCTAATATTGATCGGTTGTGTCTGATATTGATTAGGTGTTTCTCTGATATTGATCAGGTGTGTCTCTGATATGGATCAAGTGTGTCTGATATTGATGGGTGTCTCTGATATTGATCATGTGCGTCTCTAATATTGATCAGGTGTGTCTGATATTGATCAGGTGTCTCTGATATTGATCAGGTGTGTCTCTTATATTGATCAGGTGTCTCTGATATTGATCAGGTGTGTCTGATATTCATCAGGTGTGTCTGTGATATTGATCAGGTGTCTTTGTATATTGATCTGATGTTGATCAGGTGTGCCTCTGATATTGATCACGTGTCTCTGATAGTGATCAGGATTTTCTCTGATATTGATCAGGTTTGTCTATGATATTGGTCAGGTGTGTCTCTGATATTGATCAGGTGTCTTTGTAACTTGATCTGATATTGATCAGGTGTGTCTCTGATATTGATCACGTGCCTCTGATATTGATCAGGATTTTCTCTGATATTGATCAGGTGTGTCTCTGATATTGATCAGGTGTGTCATTTATATTGATCAGGTGTCTCTGAAATTGATCAGGTGTGTCTGATATTGATCAGGTCACCCTGATATTGATCAGGTGTCTCTGTTATTGATCAGGTGTGTCTGATATTGATCAGGTGTATCATTTATATTGATCAGCTGGGTCGGATATTGATCAGGTGTGTCTCTGATGATGATCAGGTGTGTCTGGTAGTCAAGTGTCTCTGATATTGATCAGATGTATCTCTGATATTGATCAGGTGTGTCAGATATTGATCAGGTGTCTCTGATATTGATCAGGTGTGTCTCTTATATTGATCAGGTGTCTCTGATATTGATCAGGTGTGTCTAATATTGATCAGATGTGTCTCTGATATTGATCAGGTGTCTCTGATATTGATCAGGTGTGTCTCAGTAATTGATCAGGTGTGTCTCTGATATGGATCAGATGTGTCTCTCAGGTGTCTCTGATATTGATCAGGTGCGTCTCTAATATTGATCTGGTGTCTCTGATATTGATCAGGTGTGTCTCTGATATTGATCAGGTGTGTCTCTTATATTGATCAGGTGTCTCTGATATTGATCAGGTGTGTATAATATTGATCAGATGTGTCTCTGCGATTGATCAGGTGTCTCTGATATTGATCAGGTGTGTCTCAGTAATTGATCAGGTGTGTCTCTGATATGGATCAGATGTGTCTGATATTAATCAGGTGTCTCTGATATTGATCAGGTGCGTCTCTAATATTGATCTGGTGTCTCTGATATTGATCAGGTGTGTCTCTGATATTGATCAGGTGTGTCTCTGATATTGAACAAGTATGTCTGATATTGCTCAGGTATACCTGTAATATTGACCAGGTGTCTGTGATATTGATCATGTGTGTATCTGATATTGATCAGGTGTGTTTCTGATATTGATCAGGTGTGTCAGATATTGATGCGTTGTCCCTGGTATTGATCAGGTGTCTCTGATATTGATCAGGTGTGTCCAATATTGATCAGGTGTGTCCGATATTGATCAGGTGTGTCCGATATTGAGCAGGTGTGTCTCTGATATTGATCAGGTATCTCAGATATTGATCAGGTATCTCCGATATTGATCAGGTGTGTCCGATATTGATCAGGTGTCTCTGATATTGATCACGTTTGTCTCTGATATTGATCAGATGTGTCTCTGATATGGAGCAGGTGTGTATGACATTGATCACATGTCTATGATATTGATCAGGTGCGTCTCTAATGTTGAGCAGACATTTCACTGATATTGATCAGATGTGTCTAATATTGATCAGGTGTCTCTGATATTGATTAGGTGTTTCTCTGATATTGATCAGGTGTGTCTCTGATATGGATCAAGTGTGTCTGATATTGATGGGTGTCTCTGATATTGATCATGTGCGTCTCTAATATGGATCAGGTATGTCTGATATTGATCAGGTGTGTCTGATATTGATCAGGTGTCTCTGATATTGATCAGGTGTGTCTCTTATATTGATCAGGTGTCTCTGATATTGATCAGGTGTGTCTGATATTCATCAGGTGTGTCTGTGATATTGATCAGGTATCTTTGTATATTGATCTGATATTGATCAGGTGTGTCTCTGATATTGATCACGTGTCTCTGATCTTGTTAAGGTGACTCTGATATTGATCAGGTGTGTCTCTGATATTGATCAGGTGTGTCTGATATTTATAAGGTGATTCTAATAATGATCAGGTATCTCTGATATTGATCAGGTGTCTCTGATATTAAACAGCTTTGTCTGTGAAATTGAACAGGTGTGTCTCTGATATTGATCAGGTGCCTCTGATATTGATCAGGTGTGTCTCTGATATAGATCACGTGTTCCTGATATTGATCAGGTGTGTCTCTGATATTGATCAGGTGAATCTGATATTGATCATGTGTGTCTCGCATATTGATCATGTGTTTCTCTGATATTGATCAGGTGCGTCTAATATTGATCTGGTGTCTCTGGTATGGATCAGGTGTGTCTGATATTAATCAGGTGTCTCTGATATTGATCAGGTGTGTCTCTAATATTGATCTGGTGTCTCTGATATTGATCAGGTATGTCTCTGATATTGATCAGGTATGTCTGATATTGCTCAGGTGTACCTGTAATATTGATCAAGTATGTTTGATATTGCTCATGTGTGTCTCGGTTATTGATCAGGTGTGTCTGATATTGATCAGGTGTGTCTATAATATTGACCAGGTGTCTGTGATATTGATCATGTGTGTATCTGATATTGATCATGTGTGTTTCTGATATTGATCAGGTGTGTATCTGATATTGATCATGTGTGTTTCTGATATTGATCAGGTGTGTTTCTGATATTGATCAGGTGTGTCAGATATTGATGTGTTGTCCTTGGTATTAATCAGGTGTCTCTGATATTGATCAGGTGTGTCCAATATTGATCAGGTGTGTCCAATATTGATCAGGTGTGTCCGATATTGATCTGGTGTCTCTGATATTGAACAGGTGTGTCTCTGATATTGATCATGTATCTCTGATATTGATCAGGTGTGTCCGATATTGATCAGGTGTCTCTGATATTGATCATGTTTGTCTCTGATATTGATCAGATGTGTCTCTGATATGGAGCAGGTGTGTATGACATTGATCACATGTCTATGATATTGATCAGGTGCGTCTCTAATATTGAGCAGACATTTCACTGATATTGATCAGATGTGTCTAATATTGATCAGGTGTCTCTGATATTGATTAGGTGTTCCTCTGATATTGATCAGGTGTGTCTCTGATATGGATCAAGTGGGTCTGATATTGATGGGTGTCTCTGATATTGATCATGTGCGTCTCTAATATTGAACTGGCGTGTCTGATATTGGTCAGGTGTATCATTTATATTGATCAGGTGGGTCGGACATTGATCAAGTGTGTCTCTGATGATGATCAGGTGTGTCTCTGATATTGATCAGGTGTGTCTGGTAGTCATCAAGTGTCTCTGATATTGATCAGATGTGTCTCTGATATTGATCAGGTGTGTCTTATATTGATCAGGTGTCTCTGATATTGATCAGGTGTCTCTGATATTGATCACGTGTCTCTGATATTGATCATGTGTCTCTGATATTGATCAGGATTTTCTCTGATATTGATCAGGAGTGTCTCTGATATTGATCAGGTGTCTTTGTATATTGATCAGGTGAGTCTGATATTGATCAGGTGTGTCTCTGATATTGATCACGTGTCTCTGATATTGACCAGGATTTTCTCTGATATTGATCAGGTGTGTCTGATATTCATCAGGTGTGTCTCTGATATTGATCAGGTGTCTTTGTATCTTGATCTGATATTGATCAGGTGTGTCTCTGATATTGATCACGTGTCTCTGATATTGATCAGGATTTTCTCTGATATTGATCAGGTGTGTCTCTGATATTGATCAGGTGTGTCATTTATATTGATCAGGTGTCTCTGATATTGATCAGGTGTGTCTGATATTGATCAGGTCACCCTGATATTGATCAGGTGTCTCTGTTATTGATCAGGTGTGTCTGATATTGATCAGGTGTGTCTCTGATATTGATAAGGTGTGTCTGTGATATTAACCAGGTGAATCTGATCTTGTTAATGTGACTCTATTATTGATCAGGTGTGTCTCTGGTATTGATTGGGTGTCCCTGATATTGATCAGATGTGTCTGATATTGATAAGGTGATTCTAATAATGATCAGGTATCTCTGATATTGATAAGGTGATTCTAATAATGATCAGGTATCTCTGATATTGATCAGGTGTGTCAGATATTGATGTGTTGTCCTTGGTATTAATCAGGTGTCTCTGATATTGATCATGTGCGTCTCTAATATTGATCAGGTGTGTCTGATATTGATCAGGTGTATCATTTATATAGATCAGCTGGGTCGGATATTGATCAGGTGTGTCTCTGATGATGATCAGGTGTGTCTCTGATATTGATCAGGTGTGTCTGGTAGTCATCAAGTGTCTCTGATATTGATCAGATGTATCTCTGATATTGATCAGGTGTGTCTGATATTGATCAGGTGTCTCTGATATTGATCAGGTGCGTGTCTAATATTGATCTGGTGTCTCTGATATTGATCAGGTGTGTCTCTGATATTGATCAGGTGTGTCTCTGATATTGATCAAGTATGTCTGATATTGCTCAGGTATACCTGCAATATTGATCAAGTATGTTTGATATTGCTCATGTGTGTCTCGGTTATTGATCAGGTGTGTCTGATATTGATCAGGTGTGTCTATAATATTGACCAGGTGTCTGTGATATTGATCATGTGTGTATCTGATATTGATCAGGTGTGTTTCTGATATTGATCAGGTGTGTCAGATATTGATGTGTTGTCCCTGGTATTGATCAGGTGTCTCTGATATTGATCAGGTGTGTCCAATATTGATCAGGTGTGTCCGATATTGATCAGGTGTGTCCGATATTGAGCAGGTGTGTCTCTGATATTGATCAGGTATCTCTGATATTGATCAGGTATCTCCGATATTGATCAGGTGTGTCCGATATTGATCAGGTGTCTCTGATATTGATCACGTTTGTCTCTGATATTGATCAGATGTGTGTCTGATATGGAGCAGGTGTGTATGACATTGATCACATGTCTATGATATTGATCAGGTGCGTCTCTAATGTTGAGCAGACATTTCACTGATATTGATCAGATGTTTCTAATATTGATCAGGTGTCTCTGATATTGATTAGGTGTTTCTCTGATATTGACCAGGTGTGTCTCTGATATGGATCAAGTGTGTCTGATATTGATGGGTGTCTCTGATATTGATCATGTGCGTCTCTAATATTGATCAGGTGTGTCTGATATTGATCAGGTGTATCATTTATATTGATCAGGTGGGTCGGATATTGATCAGGTGTGTCTCTGATGATGATCAGGTGTGTCTCTGATATTGATCAGGTGTGTCATTTATATTGATCAGCTGTCTCTGATATTGATCAGGTGTGTCTGATATTGATCAGGTCACCCTGATATTGATCAGGTGTCTCTGTTATTGATCAGGTGTGTCTGATATTGATCAGGTGTGTCTCTGATATTGATAAGGTGTGTCTGTGATATTAACCAGGTGAATCTGATCTTGTTAATGTGACTCTATTATTGATCAGGTGTGTCTCTGGTATTGATTGGGTGTCTCTGATATTGATCAGGTGTGTCTAATATTGTTCAGATGTGTCTCTGATATTGATCAGGTGTTCCTGATATTGATCAGGTGTGTCTCTGATATTGATCAGGTGAATCTGATATTGATCATGTGTGTCTCGCATATTGATCATGTGTTTCTCTGATATTGATCAGGTGCGTCTAATATTGATCTGGTGTCTCTGATATGGATCAGGTGTGTCTGATATTAATCAGGTGTCTCTGATATTGATCAGGTGTGTCTCTAATATTGATCTGGTGTCTCTGATATTGATCAGGTGTGTCTCTGATATTGATCAGGTATGTCTCTGATATTGATCAGGTATGTCTGATATTGCTCAGGTGTACCTGTAATATTGATCAAGTATGTTTGATTTTGCTCATGTGTGTCTCGGTTATTGATCAGGTGTGTCTGATATTGATCAGGTGTGTCTATAATATTGACCAGGTGTCTGTGATATTGATCTTGTGTGTATCTGATATTGATCATGTGTGTTTCTGATATTGATCAGGTGTGTATCTGATATTGATCATGTGTGTTTCTGATATTGATCAGGTGTGTTTCTGATATTGATCAGGTGTGTTTCTGATATTGATCAGGTGTGTCAGATATTGATGTGTTGTCCTTGGTATTAATCAGGTGTCTCTGATATTGATCAGGTGTGTCCAATATTGATCAGGTGTGTCCAATATTGATCAGGTGTGTCCGATATTGATCTGGTGTCTCTGATATTGAGCAGGTGTGTCTCTGATATTGATCAGGTATCTCTGATATTGATCAGGTGTGTCCGATATTGATCAGGTGTCTCTGATATTGATCACGTTTGTCTCTGATATTGATCAGATGTGTCTCTGATATGGAGCAGGTGTGTATGACATTGATCACATGTCTATGATATTGATCAGGTGCGTCTCTAATATTGAGCAGACATTTCACTGATATTGATCAGATGTGTCTAATATTGATCAGGTGTCTCTGATATTGATTAGGTGTTCCTCTGATATTGATCAGGTGTGTCTCTGATATGGATCAAGTGTGTCTGATATTGATGGGTGTCTCTGATATTGATCATGTGCGTCTCTAATATTGAACTGGTGTGTCTGATATTGGTCAGGTGTATCATTTATATTGTTCAGGTGGGTCGGACATTGATCAAGTGTGTCTCTGATGATGATCGGGTGTGTCTCTGATATTGATCAGGTGTGTCTGGTAGTCATCAAGTGTCTCTGATATTGATCAGATGTGTCTCTGATATTGATCAGGTGTGTCTTATATTGATCAGGTGTCTCTGATATTGATCAGGTGTCTCTGATATTGATCACGTGTCTCTGATATTGATCAGGATTTTCTCTGATATTGATCAGGTGTGTCTCTGATATTGATCAGGTGTCTTTGTATATTGATCAGGTGAGTCTGATATTGATCAGGTGTGTCTCTGATATTGATCACGTGTCTCTGATATTGACCAGGATTTTCTCTGATATTGATCAGGTGTGTCTGATATTCATCAGGTGTGTCTCTGATATTGATCAGGTGTCTTTGTATCTTGATCTGATATTGATCAGGTGTGTCTCTGATATTGATCACGTGTCTCTGATATTGATCAGGATTTTCTCTGATGTTGATCAGGTGTGTCTCTGATATTGATCAGGTGTGTCATTTATATTGATCAGGTGTCTCTGATATTGATCAGGTGTGTCTGATATTGATCAGGTCACCCTGATATTGATCAGGTGTCTCTGTTATTGATCAGGTGTGTCTGATATTGATCAGGTGTGTCTCTGATATTGATAAGGTGTGTCTGTGATATTAACCAGGTGAATCTGATCTTGTTAATGTGACTCTATTATTGATCAGGTGTGTCTCTGGTATTGATTGGGTGTCTCTGATATTGATCAGGTGTGTCTGATATTGATAAGGTGATTCTAATAATGATCAGGTATCTCTGATATTGATAAGGTGATTCTAATAATGATCAGGTATCTCTGATATTGATCAGGTGTGTCAGATATTGATGTGTTGTCCTTGGTATTAATCAGGTGTCTCTGATATTGATCATGTGCGTCTCTAATATTGATCAGGTGTGTCTGATATTCATCAGTTGTATCATTTATATTGATCAGCTGGGTCGGATATTGATCAGGTGTGTCTCTGATGATGATCAGGTGTGTCTCTGATATTGATCAGGTGTGTCTGGTAGTCATCAAGTGTCTCTGATATTGATCAGATGTATCTCTGATATTGATCAGGTGTGTCTGATATTGATCAGGTGTCTCTGATATTGATCAGGTGTGTCTCTTATATTGATCAGGTGTCTCTGATATTGATCAGGTGTGTCTAATATTGATCAGATGTGTCTCTGATATTGATCAGGTGTCTCTGATATTGATCAGGTGTGTCTCAGTAATTGATCAGGTGTGTCTCTGATATGGATCAGATGTGTCTGATATTAATCAGGTGTCTCTGATATTGATCAGGTGCGTCTCTAATATTGATCTGGTGTCTCTGATATTGATCAGGTGTGTCTCTGATATTGATCAGGTGTGTCTCTTATATTGATCAGGTGTCTCTGATATTGATCAGGTGTGTCTAATATTGATCAGATGTGTCTCTGATATTGATCAGGTGTCTCTGATATTGATCAGGTGTGTCTCAGTAATTGATCAGGTGTGTCTCTGATATGGATCAGATGTGTCTGATATTAATCAGGTGTCTCTGATATTGATCAGGTGCGTCTCTAATATTGATCTGGTGTCTCTGATATTGATCAGGTGTGTCTCTGATATTGATCAGGTGTGTCTCTGATATTGATCAAGTATGTCTGATATTGCTCAGGTATACCTGTAATATTGATCAAGTATGTTTGATATTGCTCATGTGTGTCTCGGTTATTGATCAGGTGTGTCAGATATTGATGTGTTGTCCCTGGTATTGATCAGGTGTCTCTGATATTGATCAGGTGTGCCCAATATTGATCAGGTGTGTCCGATATTGATCAGGTGTGTCCGATATTGATCTGGTGTCTCTGATATTGAGCAGGTGTGTCTCTGATATTGATCAGGTATCTCTGATATTGATCAGGTGTGTCCAATATTGATGGGTGTCTCTGATATTGATCATGTGCGTCTCTAATATTGATCAGGTATGTCTGATATTGATCAGGTGTGTCTGATATTGATCAGGTGTGTCTCTGATATTGATCAGGTGTGTCTCTGATATTGATCAAGTATGTCTGATATTGCTCAGGTATACCTGTAATATTGATCAAGTATGTTTGATATTGCTCATGTGTGTCTCGGTTATTGATCAGGTGTGTCTGATATTCATCAGGTGTGTCTATAATATTGACCAGGTGTGTCTCTGATATTGATCAGGTGTCTTTGTATCTTGATCTGATATTGATCAGGTGTGTCTCTGATATTGATCACGTGTCTCTGATATTGATCAGGATTTTCTCTGATATTGATCAGGTGTGTCTCTGATATTGATCAGGTGTGTCATTTATATTGATCAGCTGTCTCTGATATTGATCAGGTGTCTCTGATATTGATCAGGTCACCCTGATATTGATCAGGTGTCTCTGTTATTGATAAGGTGTGTCTGTGATATTAACCAGGTGAATTTGATCTTGTTAATGTGACTCTATTATTGATCAGGTGTGTCTCTGGTATTGATTGGGTGTCTCTGATATTGATCAGGTGTGTCTGATATTGATAAGGTGATTCTAATAATGATCAGGTATCTCTGATATTGATAAGGTGATTCTAATAATGATCAGGTATCTCTGATATTGATCAGGTGTGTCAGATATTGATGTATTATCCTTGGTATTAATCAGGTGTCTCTGATATTGATCATGTGCGTCTCTAATATTGATCAGGTGTGTCTGATATTGATCAGGTGTATCATTTATATTGATCAGCTGGGTCGGATATTGATCAGGTGTGTCTCTGATGATGATCAGGTGTGTCTCTGATATTGATCAGGTGTGTCTGGTAGTCATCAAGTGTCTCTGATATTGATCAGATGTATCTCTGATATTGATCAGGTGTGTCTGATATTGATCAGGTGTCTCTGATATTGATCAGGTGTGTCTCTTATATTGATCAGGTGTCTCTGATATTGATCAGGTGTGTCTAATATTGATCAGATGTGTCTCTGATATTGATCAGGTGTCTCTGATATTGATCAGGTGTGTCTCAGTAATTGATCAGGTGTGTCTCTGATATGGATCAGATGTGTCTGATATTAATCAGGTGCCTCTGATATTGATCAGGTGCATCTCTAATATTGGTTAAGAAAGCAAATGGCATGTTGGGGTTAAGAAAGCAAATGGCATGTTGGCCTTCATAGCGAGGGGATTTGAATACAGGGGCAGGGAGGTGTTGCTACAGTTGTACAGGGCCTTGGTGAGGCCACACCTGGAGTATTGTGTACAGTTTTGGTCTCCTAACTTGAGGAAGGACATTCTTGCTATTGAGGGAGTGCAGCGAAGGTTCACCAGACTGATTCCCGGGATGGCGGGACTGACCTATCAAGAAAGATTGGATCAATTGGGATTGTATTCACTGGAGTTCAGAAGAATGAGAGGGGACCTCATAGAAACGTTTAAAATTCTGACGGGTTTGGACAGGTTAGATGCAGAAAGAATGTTCCCAATGTTGGGGAAGTCCAGAACCAGGGGTCACAGTCTGAGGATAAGGGGTAAGCCATTTAGGACCGAGATGAGGAGAAACTTCTTCACCCAGAGAGTGGTGAACCTGTGGAATTCTCTACCACAGAAAGTAGTTGAGGCCAATTCACTAAATATATTCAAAAGGGAGTTAGATGAAGTCCTTACTACTCGGGGGATCAAGGGTTATGGCGAGAAAGCAGGAAGGGGGTACTGAAGTTTCATGTTCAGCCATGAACTCATTGAATGGCGGTGCAGGCTAGAAGGGCTGAATGGCCTGCTCCTGCACCTATTTTCTATGTTTCTATGTTTCTATGATCTGGTGTCTCTGATATTGATCAGGTGTGTCTCTGATATTGATCAGGTGTGTCTCTTATATTGATCAGGTGTCTCTGATATTGATCAGGTGTGTCTAATATTGATCAGATGTGTCTCTGATATTGATCAGGTGTCTCTGATATTGATCAGGTGTGTCTCAGTAATTGATCAGGTGTGTCTCTGATATGGATCAAATGTGTCTAATATTAATCAGGTGTCTCTAATATTGATCAGGTGCGTCTCTAATATTGATCTGGTGTCTCTGATATTGATCAGGTGTGACTCTGATATTGATCAAGTATGTCTGATATTGCTCAGGTATACCTGTAATATTGATCAAGTATGTTTGATATTGCTCATGTGTGTCTCGGTTATTGATCAGGTGTGTCTGATATTGATCAGGTGTGTCTATAATATTGACCAGGTGTCTGTGATATTGATCATGTGTGTATCTGATATTGATCATGTGTGTTTCTGATATTGATCAGGTGTGTATCTGATATTGATCATGTGTGTTTCTGATATTGATCAGGTGTGTTTCTGATATTGATCAGGTGTGTCAGATATTGATGTGTTGTCCTTGGTATTAATCAGGTGTCTCTGATATTGATCAGGTGTGTCCAATATTGATCAGGTGTGTCCGATATTGATCTGGTGTCTCTGATATTGAGCAGGTATGTCTCTGATATTGATCAGGTGTGTCTAATATTGATCAGATGTGTCTCTGATATTGATGAGGTGTCTCTGATATTGATCAGGTGTGTCTCAGTAATTGATCAGGTGTGTCTCTGATATGGATCAGATGTGTCTGATATTAATCAGGTGTCTCTGATATTGATCAGGTGCGTTTCTAATATTGATCTGGTGTCTCTGATATTGATCATGTGTGTCTCTGATATTGATCAGGTGTGTCTCTGATATTGATCAAGTATGTCTGATATTGCTCAGGTATACCTGTAATATTGATCAAGTATGTTTGATATTGCTCATGTGTGTCTCGGTTATTGATCAGGTGTGTCAGATATTGATGTGTTGTCCCTGGTATTGATCAGGTGTCTCTGATATTGATCAGGTGTGGCCAATATTGATCAGGTGTGTCCGATATTGATCAGGTGTGTCCGATATTGATCTGGTGTCTCTGATATTGAGCAGGTGTGTCTCTGATATTGATCAGGTATCTCTGATATTGATCAGGTGTGTCCGATATTGATGGGTGTCTCTGATATTGATCATGTGCGTCTCTAATATTGATCAGGTATGTCTGATATTGATCAGGTGTGTCTGATATTGATCAGGTGTGTCTCTTATATTGATCAGGTGTCTCTGATATTGATCAGGTGTATCTGATATTCATCAGATGTGTCTGTGATATTGATCAGGTGTCTTTGTATATTGATCTGATATTGATCAGGTGTGTCTCTGATATTGATCACGTGTCTCTGATAGTGATCAGGATTTTCTCTGATATTGATCAGGTTTGTCTCTGATATTGGTCAGGTGTGTCTCTGATATTGATCAGGTGTCTTTGTATCTTGATCTGATATTGATCAGGTGTGTCTCTGATATTGATCACGTGTCTCTGATATTGATCAGGATTTTCTCTGATATTAATCAGGTGTGTCTCTGATATTGATCAGGTGTGTCATTTATATTGATCAGCTGTCTCTGATATTGATCAGGTGTGTCTGATATTGATCAGGTCACCCTGATATTGATCAGGTGTCTCTGTTATTGATCAGGTGTGTCTGATATTGATCAGGTGTATCTCTGATATTGATAAGATGTGTCTGTGATGTTAACCAGGTGAATTTGATCTTGTTAATGTGACTCTATTATTGATCAGGTGTGTCTCTGGTATTGATTGGGTGTCTCTGATATTGATCAGGTGTGTCTGATATTGATAAGGTGATTCTAATAATGATCAGGTATCTCTGATATTGATAAGGTGATTCTAATAATGATCAGGTATCTCTGATATTGATCAGGTGTGTCAGATATTGATGTGCTGTCCTTGGTATTAATCAGGTGTCTCTGATATTGATCATGTGCGTCTCTAATATTGATCAGGTGTGTCTGATATTGATCAGGTGTATCATTTATATTGATCAGCTGGGTCGGATATTGATCAGGTGTGTCTCTGATGATGATCAGGTGTGTCTCTGATATTGATCAGGTGTGTCTGGTAGTCATCAAGTGTCTCTGATATTGATCAGATGTATCTCTGATATTGATCAGGTGTGTCTGATATTGATCAGGTGTCTCTGATATTGATCAGGTGTCTCTGATATTGATCAGGTGTGTCTAATATTGATCAGATGTGTCTCTGATATTGATCAGGTGTTCCTGATATTGATCAGGTGTGTCTAATATTGATCTGGTGTCTCTGATATGGATCAGGTGTGTCTGATATTAATCAGGTGTCTCTGATATTGATCAGGTGTGTCTCTAATATTGATCTGGTGTCTCTGATATTGATCAGGTGTGTCTCTGATATTGATCAGGTATGTCTCTGATATTGATCAGGTATGTCTGATATTGCTCAGGTGTACCTGTAATATTGCTCAAGTATGTTTGATATTGCTCATGTGTGTCTCGGTTATTGATCAGGTGTGTCTGATATTGATCAGATGTGTCTATAATATTGACCAGGTGTCTGTGATATTGATCATGTGTGTATCTGATATTGATCATGTGTGTTTCTGATATTGATCAGGTGTGTATCTGATATTGATCATGTGTGTTTCTGATATTGATCAGGTGTGTTTCTGATATTGATCAGGTGTGTCAGATATTGATGTGTTGTCCTTGGTATTAATCAGGTGTCTCTGATATTGATCAGGTGTGTCCAATATTGATCAGGTGTGTCCGATATTGATCTGGTGTCTCTGATATTGAGCAGGTGTGTCTCTGATATTGATCAGGTATCTCTGATATTGATCAGGTGTGTCCGATATTGATCAGGTGTCTCTGATATTGATCACGTTTGTCTCTGATATTGATCAGATGTGTCTCTGATATGGAGCAGGTGTGTATGACATTGATCACATGTCTATGATATTGATCAGGTGCGTCTCTAATATTGAGCAGACATTTCACTGATATTGATCAGATGTGTCTAATATTGATCAGGTGTCTCTGATATTGATTAGGTGTTCCTCTGATATTGATCAGGTGTGTCTCTGATATGGATCAAGTGGGTCTGATATTGATGGGTGTCTCTGATATTGATCATGTGCGTCTCTAATATTGATCAGGTATGTCTGATATTGATCAGGTGTATCATTTATATTGATCAGGTGGGTCGGACATTGATCAAGTGTGTCTCTGATGATGATCAGGTGTGTCTCTGATATTGATCAGGTGTGTCTGGTAGTCATCAAGTGTCTCTGATATTGATCAGATGTGTCTCTGATATTGATCAGGTGTGTCTTATATTGATCAGGTGTCTCTGATATTGATCAGGTGTCTCTGATATTGATCACGTGTCTCTGATATTGATCATGTGTCTCTGATATTGATCAGGATTTTCTCTGATATTGATCAGGAGTGTCTCTGATATTGATCAGGTGTCTTTGTATATTGATCAGGTGAGTCTGATATTGATCAGGTGTGTCTCTGATATTGATCACGTGTCTCTGATATTGACCAGGATTTTCTCTGATATTGATCAGGTGTGTCTGATATTCATCAGGTGTGTCTCTGATATTGATCAGGTGTCTTTGTATCTTGATCTGATATTGATCAGGTGTGTCTCTGATATTGATCACGTGTCTCTGATATTGATCAGGATTTTCTCTGATATTGATCAGGTGTGTCTCTGATATTGATCAGGTGTGTCATTTATATTGATCAGGTGTCTCTGATATTGATCAGGTGTGTCTGATATTGATCAGGTCACCCTGATATTGATCAGGTGTCTCTGTTATTGATCAGGTGTGTCTGATATTGATCAGGTGTGTCTCTGATATTGATAAGGTGTGTCTGTGATATTAACCAGGTGAATCTGATCTTGTTAATGTGACTCTATTATTGATCAGGTGTGTCTCTGGTATTGATTGGGTGTCTCTGATATTGATCAGGTGTGTCTGATATTGATAAGGTGATTCTAATAATGATCAGGTATCTCTGATATTGATAAGGTGATTCTAATAATGATCAGGTATCTCTGATATTGATCAGGTGTGTCAGATATTGATGTGTTGTCCTTGGTATTAATCAGGTGTCTCTGATATTGATCATGTGCGTCTCTAATATTGATCAGGTGTGTCTGATATTGATCAGGTGTATCATTTATATTGATCAGCTGGGTCGGATATTGATCAGGTGTGTCTCTGATGATGATCAGGTGTGTCTCTGATATTGATCAGGTGTGTCTGGTAGTCATCAAGTGTCTCTGATATTGATCAGATGTATCTCTGATATTGATCAGGTGTGTCTGATATTGATCAGGTGTCTCTGATATTGATCAGGTGCGTGTCTAATATTGATCTGGTGTCTCTGATATTGATCAGGTGTGTCTCTGATATTGATCAGGTGTGTCTCTGATATTGATCAAGTATGTCTGATATTGCTCAGGTATACCTGTAATATTGATCAAGTATGTTTGATATTGCTCATGTGTGTCTCGGTTATTGATCAGGTGTGTCTGATATTGATCAGGTGTGTCTATAATATTGACCAGGTGTCTGTGATATTGATCATGTGTGTATCTGATATTGATCAGGTGTGTTTCTGATATTGATCAGGTGTGTCAGATATTGATGTGTTGTCCCTGGTATTGATCAGGTGTCTCTGATATTGATCAGGTGTGTCCAATATTGATCAGGTGTGTCCGATATTGATCAGGTGTGTCCGATATTGAGCAGGTGTGTCTCTGATATTGATCAGGTATCTCTGATATTGATCAGGTATCTCCGATATTGATCAGGTGTGTCCGATATTGATCAGGTGTCTCTGATATTGATCACGTTTGTCTCTGATATTGATCAGATGTGTGTCTGATATGGAGCAGGTGTGTATGACATTGATCACATGTCTATGATATTGATCAGGTGCGTCTCTAATGTTGAGCAGATATTTCACTGATATTGATCAGATGTTTCTAATATTGATCAGGTGTCTCTGATATTGATTAGGTGTTTCTCTGATATTGACTAGGTGTGTCTCTGATATGGATCAAGTGTGTCTGATATTGATGGGTGTCTCTGATATTGATCATGTGCGTCTCTAATATTGATCAGGTGTGTCTGATATTGATCAGGTGTATCATTTATATTGATCAGGTGGGTCGGATATTGATCAGGTGTGTCTCTGATGATGATCAGGTGTGTCTCTGATATTGATCAGGTGTGTCATTTATATTGATCAGCTGTCTCTGATATTGATCAGGTGTGTCTGATATTGATCAGGTCACCCTGATATTGATCAGGTGTCTCTGTTATTGATCAGGTGTGTCTGATATTGATCAGGTGTGTCTCTGATATTGATAAGGTGTGTCTGTGATATTAACCAGGTGAATCTGATCTTGTTAATGTGACTCTATTATTGATCAGGTGTGTCTCTGGTATTGATTGGGTGTCTCTGATATTGATCAGGTGTGTCTAATATTGTTCAGATGTGTCTCTGATATTGATCAGGTGTTCCTGATATTGATCAGGTGTGTCTCTGATATTGATCAGGTGAATCTGATATTGATCATGTGTGTCTCGCATATTGATCATGTGTTTCTCTGATATTGATCAGGTGCGTCTAATATTGATCTGGTGTCTCTGATATGGATCAGGTGTGTCTGATATTAATCAGGTGTCTCTGATATTGATCAGGTGTGTCTCTAATATTGATCTGGTGTCTCTGATATTGATCAGGTGTGTCTCTGATATTGATCAGGTATGTCTCTGATATTGATCAGGTATGTCTGATATTGCTCAGGTGTACCTGTAATATTGATCAAGTATGTTTGATTTTGCTCATGTGTGTCTCGGTTATTGATCAGGTGTGTCTGATATTGATCAGGTGTGTCTATAATATTGACCAGGTGTCTGTGATATTGATCTTGTGTGTATCTGATATTGATCATGTGTGTTTCTGATATTGATCAGGTGTGTATCTGATATTGATCATGTGTGTTTCTGATATTGATCAGGTGTGTTTCTGATATTGATCAGGTGTGTTTCTGATATTGATCAGGTGTGTCAGATATTGATGTGTTGTCCTTGGTATTAATCAGGTGTCTCTGATATTGATCAGGTGTGTCCAATATTGATCAGGTGTGTCCAATATTGATCAGGTGTGTCCGATATTGATCTGGTGTCTCTGATATTGAGCAGGTGTGTCTCTGATATTGATCAGGTATCTCTGATATTGATCAGGTGTGTCCGATATTGATCAGGTGTCTCTGATATTGATCACGTTTGTCTCTGATATTGATCAGATGTGTCTCTGATATGGAGCAGGTGTGTATGACATTGATCACATGTCTATGATATTGATCAGGTGCGTCTCTAATATTGAGAAGACATTTCACTGATATTGATCAGATGTGTCTAATATTGATCAGGTGTCTCTGATATTGATTAGGTGTTCCTCTGATATTGATCAGGTGTGTCTCTGATATGGATCAAGTGTGTCTGATATTGATGGGTGTCTCTGATATTGATCATGTGCGTCTCTAATATTGAACTGGTGTGTCTGATATTGGTCAGGTGTATCATTTATATTGATCAGGTGGGTCGGACATTGATCAAGTGTGTCTCTGATGATGATCAGGTGTGTCTCTGATATTGATCAGGTGTGTCTGGTAGTCATCAAGTGTCTCTGATATTGATCAGATGTGTCTCTGATATTGATCAGGTGTGTCTTATATTGATTCAGGTGTCTCTGATATTGATCAGGTGTCTCTGATATTGATCACGTGTCTCTGATATTGATCATGTGTCTCTGATATTGATCAGGATTTTCTCTGATATTGATCAGGAGTGTCTCTGATATTGATCAGGTGTCTTTGTATATTGATCAGGTGACTCTGATATTGATCAGGTGTGTCTCTGATATTGATCACGTGTCTCTGATATTGACCAGGATTTTCTCTGATATTGATCAGGTGTGTCTGATATTCATCAGGTGTGTCTCTGATATTGATCAGGTGTCTTTGTATCTTGATCTGATATTGATCAGGTGTGTCTCTGATATTGATCACGTGTCTCTGATATTGATCAGGATTTTCTCTGATATTGATCAGGTGTGTCTCTGATATTGATCAGGTGTGTCATTTATATTGATCAGGTGTCTCTGATATTGATCAGGTGTGTCTGATATTGATCAGGTCACCCTGATATTGATCAGGTGTCTCTGTTATTGATCAGGTGTGTCTGATATTGATCAGGTGTGTCTCTGATATTGATAAGGTGTGTCTGTGATATTAACCAGGTGAATCTGATCTTGTTAATGTGACTCTATTATTGATCAGGTGTGTCTCTGGTATTGATTGGGTGTCTCTGATATTGATCAGGTGTGTCTGATATTGATAAGGTGATTCTAATAATGATCAGGTATCTCTGATATTGATAAGGTGATTCTAATAATGATCAGGTATCTCTGATATTGATCAGGTGTGTCAGATATTGATGTGTTGTCCTTGGTATTAATCAGGTGTCTCTGATATTGATCATGTGCGTCTCTAATATTGATCAGGTGTGTCTGATATTGATCAGGTGTATCATTTATATTGATCAGCTGGGTCGGATATTGATCAGGTGTGTCTCTGATGATGATCAGGTGTGTCTCTGATATTGATCAGGTGTGTCTGGTAGTCATCAAGTGTCTCTGATATTGATCAGATGTATCTCTGATATTGATCAGGTGTGTCTGATATTGATCAGGTGTCTCTGATATTGATCAGGTGTGTCTCTTATATTGATCAGGTGTCTCTGATATTGATCAGGTGTGTCTAATATTGATCAGATGTGTCTCTGATATTGATCAGGTGTCTCTGATATTGATCAGGTGTGTCTCAGTAATTGATCAGGTGTGTCTCTGATATGGATCAGATGTGTCTGATATTAATCAGGTGTCTCTGATATTGATCAGGTGCGTCTCTAATATTGATCTGGTGTCTCTGATATTGATCAGGTGTGTCTCTGATATTGATCAGGTGTGTCTCTTATATTGATCAGGTGTCTCTGATATTGATCAGGTGTGTC